>NW_026057589.1:24170460-24279462 GCF_023721935.1 Panthera uncia
CGCGCGCCGCGCCGGTGGGACGGGCGGGGGACCGGGCGCCCGCGGCCGCGCGCGGTGGCGGGGCCGCCCCTGCCACTTGGCGGGGACGAGGGGAGACGGCGCCGCGAGCGAGCCCCGCGCCGGTGGCCGCTGTCAGGCCGGTCTCCGGGCCGGCGTGTGCCCTGGGGCACCGGCGGGCGAGAGCGCACGCCCCCGCCCGGCCGAGGGCTCCCGGAGCAGGGGGGTGGTCGTCCGCGGGGGAAGATTTAGGGGTTCGGTCCCCCCTCCCCCCCCGCCTGTTTGGTGTGGCCCTTCGGAAGTGCGGCCTCGGATGCCGGTCCCACCTGCACCGTGTGAGCACCTTGGAGACGCCGCCTTCACGCGGGGCTGGGTTTTCACTGAAGACCTGAGTGCTCCCGGAAGAGCTGCCCACACCTGTGGGCGTCTGCGGACCGAGACTCTGCCCGGCTTTGGGTCTGTTCGCCCGGAGTGGCTCCTGGCGGCCCGTTCGGAATTACCTGTCCCGCCCCGGAAGGCGCTCCCGGGCCCGGCGGCGTTGGTGCGGCGGCGCCCGGGGAGGGTGGCCGGTGGGAGGGGCCGGCCGCTTGTCGGGCACACTTGCGACTGGCGGTTCACGGGAGACGGGAGCGAACCTGGGGGTGGTCAGGTGGTCCTCCGGAAGCGGGGGAGCAGGCGGTCAGAAAGTAGGTCACCCGGCCCCTCGAGATTCAGCCCTTGGGACCGCCCCGGGGTCCAGACGCCCGGTGGCAGCAGAAACCCGCAAACCGCCCGCGAGACTAGTTCTTTCTGTAGGTTTGGCTCCCATTTTCTCCTCGTCTCGCGGTGAAGATAAGAGTTACGTTCTTGTGATGTTGGCTTTAAGTTTTTAGAAATGGCTGCCGTTTGTGGGTTACGTGCTGTGGCTGGGACTGCTGATCCTTTCCAGTGTCTCTTGTCCCAGCGATCCGGGGAGGTGACGGAGGCCCACAGAGGTTAAGAGACTCGTCCGGGACACACAGAGCCAAGGCTTTGAACTCAGTCTGTCTGAGGTTCGAGCTTTAATACATACATATCTATCTATCTCCCCGTATATCTGATATTTTAACCAAAGTCCTATACACAGCACAATGTCGGTGAAAAACTTGAACATTGAGAAGCAGCAGTTCCCTGTCCAGCCTTTCAGTTTCTCTCCTCCAAGAAATCTTTTTAATGTTCCTTCTGGAAGGTTTCCATAGCTCTGAAGCGAAAGTTGGTAGTTTATTAGTTTTACACATTGTCGACTTTCTGTTATGATAGATGATTTCGCTTTTCGGGTCAGATGCCATTTTTTTCTACCCCCTGAATTAACTGTGTTAAATTGTTTATGACTGTACAAATACTGTTTGCTTCAAGGCTGAGTGGTGCATTTTCTCTCTCCTACAGTCTTTTGTTTTTTCTGTTGTTGGTAATGGCTTTTTTTTTTTTTTTTTTTTTTTTGGTATTTTTGCATTTGCTGTTCCCATGATTCTTTGTCTTAAATTTTCAAGCATGCCAGATCTCTCCAGTGTCCCGTCTTCTCCCCAGGTCTCTGTCCTCTTTTTCTGATCTGGATTGATTACCCTGTAGGCCAGTTACAAGTGTACTGCCGATATTTTCCTGTATTATACATCTGAGTTTGTTCAAGGTTCCATGTGTAATCATGGCTTTCTTCATCATTTCAATGAGAACCTTCTGCCAAGTAGCCTTATTCCTTTTGGGTAACTCTTTAGGATCCTTTTTGGTGTTACGGGCATTTTCAAAGTGCCCCAGGATGCGGAGTCCCACCTTGAGTGCTCTGTGCCTCTGGGGGCTTGCCTTCCAGCTCTGGGAGATTCTCTTTGTATTTATTTGAGAATTGTTTCTGCTTTTACTCTTTCGCGAGTTCTTATTAGTTTGATGGTGGACATCTTGGATTGATCCCTTGAATCTCTTTCTCCTCTTCCTTTGTCATTTTATTCTCATTTCTGGGAGGGGGCTTCGATATATTGCCCAATCTTTTAAATTTTTTATTAACACGACTGAAAATTTCGAAGAGCTTATTCTGTTTTTTTCCCCCCACAGTTTATTGTTTTGTGAATGCATTATCTTCTCGACTTTGAGGAGACCAGTAAGGATTTTTTTTCATTTCTTTTATTCTCTGATTTCTTATTGTAGTGTCACTGTCGCCATCATCTTTTTAAAAATACTGGTTTCATACTTCATATGGCAAATACTCCTTAAATACTGGTAATTATTGTTGTCTAAGGCCAGAGAAAGTAGGCAGAGAGCTGAGTCGGTGGGGCTGGTTTTGAAAATGTGCGGGTCTCCCCTCAGGTGATTGGGAACTTGTTACTGTGTGGGACTTTGAGTGCCGGAACCCAGAGACTTTTCCTCTGCGTCTTACGGCTTAAGAAAGACCCCTTTGATTTGGGGCTGCTCCCCCTGGTCTAGGGAGGACTCTTGTATAGCTTTTCCGTGCAGGGATCCAACTTCTGTGAGCAGGCTCAGCCCTTGCTTCGCTGAGTGTCCTGGCCCACCACAGGCTTAGAGCCCTCCTCTGGCCATACCCGTTCCTATGTGCTCCAGGTTGTGGTTTCCTTTGTCCTCCTAGATCCTTTCAGTCTCCCAGAAATTGGCAAAATACCTGGCCCGTGTCTTCTTTCTTGTGGGTTTATTACATGCGACTAAAAGTCATTTTAATGGGACGAGCAGAGATCACCTTTGTGGCTAGTTCTCACTGTGAGCAGGAATTCCAGAGCCCATTCTTGTCACTCTGCTCTCCTGCCTCCCTGTGGCCTTGGTAATGGGTGCCTTCTGTCAGTGGAATGGGTGGCCTACTCATTGTCCCCATGGCCATCTCCGCACTGCAGCGTGGGCGGACGTGGTGCGTTCCTGCTGGAGGTTCTGGCTCCGCAGCCTTGGAGGAGTGCCAAGCTCAGCGGGGGAAGGCCAACCGTAGACAAAAGGTTGTGATTTCACACTCTTCTTTCCGTCTTGGCACGTCGCACCGGCTTCTCGCACCATGTCCTCGTACAAAGATAGCACTTAAGCATGCCCGAGTTTAAGGATTTGCCTCCAGTTAAACAGTGATTACTGTACTTGAAGTGTCATCTTTTAACAGTATTTTTTCAAAATATTTTTATTCCCTGCCCCCCCCGCCCCGTGTTTTATTTATTTATATTGAGACAGGGAGAGAGAACGAGCAAGGAAGGAGCAGAAAGGAGAGAGAGAATCCCAAGGGCTCGATCCCACTAACTGATCATGACCAGAACCAAAATCAGAGTTTGGCGCTCAACTGACTGAGTCACCCAGGCGCCCCTAAAGCGTAATCTCCACGCATTTTAGTCGATTGTCCTTTGAAAGTTGTGCACGGTGAAATATGAAATACATCAGCTGCATTTGTCCGGGCCCAGCGAGGCCCACGTGAAGTGGTCCGTGGATCAGTGACCTTGCCATCTCTAGGTGTTTGGGAGAAATGCACACTCTCAGGCCCCCAGCAGACATGGAATCAGAATCTGCAACTTTGGAAACTTTTAACTTTGAAGTAAATTTACAGTTAAAGAAAAGTTGGGGGGAATAGTTCGGAGCGCTTCCCTCTTCCTGTCACCCACTTGCCATAACGCTGACTTCTTACATAATCAAGTGTCCTTAAAAATCAGAACCTTAGCATTAGCACAACACTATTGACTAAATTACAGACCTGACTGAATTTCATCAGTTTTCCATTAATGTCGTTTTTCTGTTTCAGGATCTAATCCAGGATCCCACTCTGCATTTAGTTGTCATGTCTCCTGAAGTGTCCTCCCATCTGTGATACTTACATAGCCCCAAGTATCTCTCCCAAGAGATTTATATATTACAAAGGGGAAAATGGTGACTTCACGGTGGAAAAACCTGACAGATACCACCTTAACCAGTAATGAGACATACCGTGTCCTGCACTGAGAAACGCGTGCCCGTAGTGCGGTCATGTGAACCCAGATTGAGAGACAGTCACCAAAATCTTAACTGTTGCTCCTCAGAAGCGTCCAGGTCTCGAAAACCAGGGAAAGACTTAGAATTTGCATTTGCAGAGATGGCAGGCGTGGTATATGCACTTTGCCGCTGCGGAAATACTTCCTGTGCTAGAATAAGAGGTCACCACAGTCCCGATTTGTGCATTGGTAGATGGATGCTTCAGGCACAGGTCCTAGGTGAGTTTATGTTCATGGTTTATTGATAAAACACCCAGCATACAGTGTTCGCCTTCGTTTTTCCTGTGATCTTCACCTACACTGTATAAATTCTGAAAACATCAGCGGTACCATTAAATACACAACCCACGAGACTGACTTTAAAATGTGCGCGTAACTTTACCAGTTGAGCTATTTATAATCTGGAAAACAAACATTTTTCTCATTTTGAAGAAGCTCCTGGGGGAAAATACACATTGAGGTTTTTGGTGACGCTGTCTCAGATAAAAAGCTTTAAAAAGTTCTCCCTATAACAGGTAAATAAAGATCACTGTTGTGTTCTCTGACTTCACGTATATGATGGTCGTAAAAACAAGATCACGTAATGGATTGTTCATTGGAAGTACTTTGAACCATTCTGAGATGTTCACTTTTGGGGCTGTGAGGGGGAGTTTTAGGGAATTTGAGAGCAAATATTGAGTGGGATCTCATTGTTGCAATTTGCTCTCTCTGGTTTTTTTTTTTTTTTTGGTGAAGTTTATTTTGAGAGAGTGCACATGTGCACGTGAGTGGGGAGGGCCAGAGAGGCAGAAGGGGAGAGAACCTGAAGCAGGTTCCTCACTGCCAGCACAGAGCCCACCGCAGGGCCCAGTCGCGACCTGGGGGACCGGGCCCCAGCGCCCTGCAGTTTGCTCCTAAAAAGCTACCCTTGTTTTCTTGCTGGGGCCAGTGCCTGGAGCTCATTTAGCGCGTCCGTAAGAATTGGAAACAGCAGTCCCGTCCTGCCTGCTTTTCAGGGTAGCGATCAAATAACGTTTAGGTTTCCCATTTTCATCTTGTGCATGTTGTGAAACCAGTTACACGTTAGAGCTTCAGCCGATAATTCAACTTTATGCTATCCGCCTCACCTTTTTGGCTCTGTGCGTTGTCCAGGGCTGTGGCCGGACTGCCCCCCCGGAGGAAGTTCTGGACTCCTCACCCCCCAGTGCAGTGGTGAGGTGTGGCATCCTCATCATAGAGCATCGGTGTGTGCCTCTTTAAGAGGAAGCAGAGCCTGGGGGCGGCACCTGGAGCCTCCCATCCCTTGAAACCTGTGATTGGTCTTGAATTAAATTGTGATGGGAGCATGAACTTCTCAAGCCACACGCGGACGGTACGTCCAAAATAGAGTGACATCACGTGAAATCGATTCCGATATTGAATTAACTTTTCCGTACCTTTCACTTCTACCCATGGTCAAGAAGTGTCCAATATAACTGAATGTTTTGGGCCATCTACCTCCATGGTGACCCAGAATACCTCAGGAGGCCAGGTCGCTTATAGTGCAGAAGCGTGGAAGACGAATATCCAACAGGAAGGGCCAGAGAAGGCAGAGATGAGAACATGTTTTACTTGAGTCACTGAAAAAGTAGATAGGTGGCATGAATGTATATGTGGAAATTGACTACCATTTCCTTGTCCTAAATTATCTTGTATTAGATAAAATAGTCGAGCGTACGTAGGGCACTGAAAGTGCAGGCGGGTCGGACGGGGGCCCAGGTAGGGACGGAGGCCTGCCCTCACGGGTGGGGATGCTGTCAGGAAACCCGGGATGCGTTGAGCCAATCAAGCAACTGTGGCAGAAGCCTGTACTGACAAACTGTTTAGTAATAAAGATTTGTATTCTGAGCTTCAAAAACTGCTGCTTGTGGTCTGTAGTGATTTTTTTTCCTTTTGTTCACAAGGTAGAAAATCACCAAATAACTTGAAGCCTGGCTTAACCTTTCTGAACTTTCTAGAAAGGGGTTTGGATGACACTGGCAGTGAAAACTTGATGTGTGTGTACTGCTGGACTCCCTGGGTGGCAGTTGGGTCCGGTGGGTGTGGCCAGGGCCTCGGGCATCTTCACGTCAAAGACAGATCAGGAACCGTGGACCCAGGCTTTGGTTCCTGCTGTCACCACGGTTCAGCCCTGTGATCCATCGGCAGGTAGATGGCTGGGGTGCACCTGTCTGCTGCCACACCATCCTGTGGACTCGTCGGCAGGAGCCAGGGACGGTCCTCGGGAGCAAGGTGCTGCATTAGGCTGCCTTTTATGCCAGAATGCTTCCCTGAAGATGCTGAAGCCGTGTTAATTCACACCCCGTGTGTTTTTAAACGGAATTGGACAAAGAAAGCTGAGCGTCCTGTTTACCTGCTAAAAGTGGCTGCAAAAAATGTTCATGTTTTTTGCAAAGTGAGGGTTTCATAGGTTATTTTAGATTTGTGTAGTTTAAATTTATGTAAAATTGCAATCATGCTCTGCTAGGAGAAAAGCTGACGGGGTGACATGATGAAAGCAGGTGCATACTGCTTGGGGTTCCCTTCAAGCATAGCTGCTAATAAAAAGTGCGGTTAGATTTGCGTCTTGAGTTCTGGGGACCATTCAAGGACTCGGCCTGCTGTACCTCGTTGGGATTTCTCTGGATCCACCATAATATGAATCAGAAGTCACTCCTTACAGCTAACAGGAGTTGGAGCAGCAAGATCACCGAGACCTGAAGGCAACCGAACCGTCCTGTGGTCGCACAGGCCCCTCTTCCAGAAGGTCAAGATTACTCTTCTGCAGGAATAGTTCCTGATTTCCTTACCCCTCAGTCTCAAGGCAGTTTCGAGATTCTAAAGATTCCACAAATGTCACTAAACACTTGGGAGCTCTAGGGCAGAAGTCAGGAAACTTTTTCTGTAAAGGCCCAGGTTAAATAAACTTTTTTTGGCTTTGGGGTCTCTTGTCACAACTGCTCAGCTTTTCCCTTGGAGGGTGGAGGCCAGAATGGGTGTCGCTGTTTTCCAGTAAAATTTATCTACAAAAACGCAGGATTTGGCCCGTGGGCTACAGTTTGTGAATCTCCAAGCTCTAGACTTAAAAGTGCTAATGCACGTTGGAGAAATAAGTCAAAGCTGGGGGTTCAGTAACAGATGATAGGAATACTTCAGCCGGTGCCAGGTGCAGGACGAGCACTGTCCTCGTCTTCCAGATTGCTGTGCTGTTCCCTGGGAGCGCCTTGCTCTCGAGTGCAGACCTCGAGACTTTGGGGTGATCTGGAAGAAGTCCTCCAAGCCGTCTCATTCATCTGCTGAAGGCACTGAGAGCGTAGGTCAGACACTTCTAGTTCATTTTAGAAAAGTCTACTTGGGAAGGAAGGATCGGGTGGCAGCCTTTCGGAAATACAGTGATGACAAAGTCCCCTTCAGATGAGAATCTTCTGTCCTCACTGCCTTTCTTTGGAGAGCAAAAGCCTCGGCACCTCTTAGGGATTGGGTGTTTTCAGGCTTAGACGTTGCAGGAATAGTACAAAGAATTATAACGGTCTTCTCAGATGTTACTGTTTTGTATTTGCTTTATCACCTCTCCTCACTACAGCTGTATATGTGTGTATTTTTTTCTGTACAGAGTAAGGTAATGATGTCCTCTTAACCACTTATGTGGTATTTCCTAAAAACCAGGGATATTCTTTCATACAACCACAGCATAATTATTAAAATTTGGAATTTAACGTTGATACATCTCTATTATCTGAGCAACGGATTTAATTCAGGTTTTACTAGTCATCCCAATAATGTCCTTGATAGCAAAAGAAAAAGGGATTCTTGTATGCACTTTGATGAATCTTTTTCCCCAAGAATATTTGCCCTGGCCCATATAATTATAAATTAGGCCCACACTCCTCACAAACTGCAAGTTTAATAAAATCAGAAGTGCAAATTTATTGCTGACAAAAGTCACTTTGAATAATCCTTTCCTTCTGCCCTTCTATCGAGAGAGGAGTGGGAGACTCAGCCAAGAGGCCGAATGCGTTGCTCTTTCAAAAGTCCACTCAGGTCATTAGTTCCAAGTGTAAATGAGCTGTGATTACAACGTGCTAGAATTGTGAGTCCAAAATGAACCTGACCTTACATGGTATCATTTGCTAGAATTATTTTTAAAAAGGTTAAATTACCTAAGGTTGCCCTCAAGTATATATAACCCTATTGGGCGAGTTAAGGGTTAATTTACAGGGGTACCTACTCAGGGCTGGATCTGTGTGTGTGTGTGTGTGTGTGTGTGTGTGTGTGTGTGTGTGTGTGTTTAATCAGAGCATAAATATTTTGGGTTTCTGAATTGAAATTCGTCCTGCCCCCCTCATCCTCCCCTCCTGAAAGTCAGGTTAATGGGCCAGGGTGAAAACGTTTCTGAAAGGCAGCTAAATTATGTCATGTTTCTTTTATCAAAGTAAAATTTTTTTAGTGTAGCAAATAGATTTTCTTAACATTTAAAAATAAGTTTCATTTGGAATTGTCTTAGCATGTAGCAAGCAGTTCCTGGCTCCTATGTTGCTGTCCCTGTCCGCATTTGTGACTGGAGTCCCAGTTTACTGGGTTCCCCCGCGCCTGTCTGGATTGGAGTTTTGGGTTCCATGTGGCACTTCTTCTGACATAGGTGGGACAGTCCTCTCCAAAGATGTATTCGGCTCTGTTGCTAATAGGATTGCCTTATGTTGTGTGGGCCGGTTTCGAGGAAGGGGAGTGTTGGGGTCTGAGACCCAGATCACCTTGTCCTGGTTGTTTGGCTCAGGGCAGACTCTTGAATGTCTCCTGCAGAGGAGGAGGAGGCTGGTGTGGAGGGCAGGTCTGAGCACTTGTGAAGCCGTTAGCCCAGCATTCACCAAGTTTCAGGGCTTAGTGCTGTTTGCAGCCTAAAATCCAAACTCCTCGCGTCTCACACAGGCTTCCTGGTGTTCTTGAGCAGTAGTGGGAAGGCATCCTAGTTTGATTCAGACATGTGACTACAAATGTGACTTTCAAAAATTAGGATACATGCTTTACATGGACGTTTTGATCGCATGGACTTTTGTTTCTGTCTTACACCCGATCCAGTTGATTTTGGGGTTCTAAGTAGAGTTCCTTCTTTGTTTTGCTCTCAGTTACACATCGAGAACTCCGATCTTAAGGAAAACAGTGCCAGGATGCTGTATCTAGTACCAAGAATGTAAACAGATTCTTGGCCCCCACGGTGATGGTGGCGTGGGATGCGTCCGCCTCCACCGAGCCCTCGTGAGGGCTGTGCTTGGGTCAGCCAGTGTCTAGGACACAACCTGGCCAGTCTCCTCAGGCTTTGCTCTGTTTTCCGTTCTGGATCCTGTGAGTAGTTCTCCTTGGTTATCGGCCCTGCCTCTGAGGGGTCGCACTTGCTTGACAGGTTGTGTGGATCAGAAACCTCCGGGAATGTCCCTGCCTCTGCCATCTGCCATTGTTGCTTATTTTAACGACTGCCCAAGTTGGGAGTTAATCTTCTTTTGTTTTTATGTTGCCTGGCTAGGGTTCCAGGTTCCCTTAACATTTAGGCACATGCTAGTGGCTTTGTTCGGTTTCTGTGAAATTGCGAGGTAGGGAAAGGAGAGGAGGACGCTGTAGTGTCCTTCCCCTCGGACTGTTGTCCACCTTCCTCCCCAGGCTTCGCAGCACGCCCCTGACGTAGGAGAGGCGGGTGGGCGATACAAGGATGGCTTTGGGAGGGACCGGGGGCACGCTCGGCTTGCCGGATCGACGGACTCAACGACAGAGTGCGTCACAAGGAGAGGAGCTGCGCTGTCCAAGTGGCGGATCCTTCTTTTTGACTTGATTTTCCCCACGAGGTGATTAAAGCCAAGATTTGTACCGTCCTGTGGCCGAAGGACTGACCGGACAGGAAGCACAAACGTGAGCGATGGATGACGGGCGGGCTCGGTTAGCAGGACACGGGCGAGTCTCTGTGGAAAGTACTCTGCTTCCTGCCCCCGCTCCAGCCCCCCTTCTTCAGGGCCCTGGGGTCTCATTTCCGCTAATAACTGTTCATGATGCCTGTCACATAAGGGAAGCGTTTAGGGCTGGGCCTACCTGTAAAATGGGGGCACAGGGACCTGCACCAACAGGTGTAAAGACAGAATGCCTTACTGCTGGGGCGCCTGGGGGGCTCAGCCGGTTCAGCGTCCCACTTCGGCTCAGGTCATGATCTCGAGGTTCGTGAGTTCGAGCCGCACGTCGGGCTCTCTGCTGTCAGCGTGGGAGCCCATCTAGGATCCCCCGTCCCCCTCTCTCTCTGCCTCTCCCCAGCTCATGTGTGTGCACGCACGCTCTCTCTCAAAAAATAAACTTGGAAAAAAAAATGCTCTAGTGCTCATAATGGTGCTTAGAACTCAATACACGGAATTGTCACATTACCTTCCAGGCCCCACGTCTTCTTAGCTTGTCAAGCTCATATGGTGCTGATTTCACTGACAGAAATGTGCATAAAGTCACAATTTTGTTTGTGGTAAACTTATATCACAGAATCTTGGAATTTTAGAACCAGGCCAGGAACTCAGAGGTATTCGAAATTAGTAAACTTGCTAAGAAAAAGCCTGGCCGTGCTTGTAAAGTACACATGTCTTGTAAATGCGAGAAGCCACAGTGGCCTTTGTGTTTCTGCCGTGAGGAACTGGCCGGTCTGGACTCCACAGACCGCCGTCCATGTAGGCTTTTAGGGTTAAGACACCCTCTTGTTCTCTCCCGGGAAGTGACTTCTCCCGCACTTCTTGCTGTAAACGGCGATAGATTCTATTATCACACGGTGTTGTAATGTGTGCGTACTGTTTGTTACTTAATGATACTTAATTGAGAATTTTAAATTCTCTTAGATGATTTTAAACAATTTGCAGCGAGTACGGATTCTTACAATCTTAGGGCCAATAGTTCTTGTATGAACGAACATACGTCAATGGGAAAAGGACTCTAAGTGTTTAATTTTACCTTTAATTCAGTCTCATAGAATGCGCCGTAGCTGGATTTAGGTATATGATCACCCAGTAGATGATCAAACCAGTAGAATATCTCTTTGAAACATGGCTTTCTTCTCTGGAGGGACAAAAATCGGCCGTGCCGTCTGCCCCATCTCCACACCTCTGAGTGTTGTCTGTCTTGACCGAAACGACAGAGGTTCAAGTCGGTCAACTTTTAGGAGAGAGTCTGCCTTAGAGCTGCGTTCTCCAAGTGGTGAATGCTTCCTTTTGACTTTTCGTCCCCCGTGAGATGATTCAAGCCAAGATTCGTACCGTCCTGTAGCTGAAGGACTGACATAGCTGTCCGGCCAAGGACTGGAGGCTCGAGGTTCGGGATCGCGTGTTCACAGGGTCGCCGGGAGCCCTTGCGGTCCCGCCCGGTGCGCGCTGCAGTGGTTTGATATTAAAGTGAGAGGTTGAGCGCCGGATGGACGAGCCCTCCCAGCCCCAAAGCGGCTGTAGACAACGTGCAAACAGCTGGGTGTGGCCAGGTTCCGATAAGGCTTTCTTTGTGGACGCTGAAGTTGAGTTTCATAGGATTTCGTGTCACAAAATACTGTTCTTTTGACTTGGCTCGAGGGCTGTCCGGCAACGGTGGGGGGGGGGGGCGGATTTGACCTCGCCTGCGTTTGTGGGGCAGATGAATTAGAGGAGGTCGTGTATGGGCAGGCAGGCTGGAGCCAGACTGGGGAAGGTTTGAAGCCTGGGTGAAGGGGAAGCCGAGGAGGGCCGTGCGAGGCGCTCGAGCCGGGCTCTGAGGGGACGAACCTTCTTTGGAAGACTGTCCTACAGGGCGGATGAGGGAGGACCGGCTTCCTGCCCCAGCCGCGTGTGGCTTCGGGAGGGACCAAGGGGACGCTCGGCCTGCCGGATCCGTGGGCTCAACCGCAGTGTCACAGGGAGACGATGCTGCACGTCAGAGGGGCAAGAGGCAGGGACCGGGGGGAGGCCAGCTGAGCCGCCCCCGGCGGACCAGGTGCAGCGGGAGAGAGGAGGAGGAAGAGGGAGGAAGTCGGGTCAGAACCAGCAAGCGGGAAGAAGCCCTAGGGTCTGGCGAGGGTCGGAGAGTGAGGGTAACGGCGGCGAGAGCTCCCAACTGTCTGCGGGGTCTTTTGTGGGAGGCGCCGGGAGGCGGTACCTCCTGGAGCAGCCTGCTTGGGGGTGGGGGGCCGGCTCGGGCAGAGGTCAGCGGCGGAAGCGTCGGGTGGATTTTGTTGTCCCCGGGCCGTGGCGTGTTTGAAATGCGAGGCGTGAGGGCGAGGTGGGGGACGGATTCGGGAGGGATGGGGTCGCCCCCCGTCATTGAAGTGTGAGCCTGCCGGCAGCCCTGGGAGATGATGCCTTCCGTCGGTCCGGCGTCCCAGGTGCGGCTTCCTGGGAGGCGGGAGGGGCCTCGGTGGCGCCCCAGGGGGGTGGGTGTGCTCCGCGGGGAAAGGTGGGGAGCTTTCGCGGGAGGGCAGAGGTGCCCCGGGAGGGAGGGAGACGAGACCTGGGAGGGGTGGTGCGGAAGGGCGGTCAGGAACGGATACCGGGCTCCCGTCTGGGCCCTGGGAGAAGAGCTGACGGTGAGGTTGGAAAGCATGCTGTTTGTTTGGGCTTCAGAGGGAGAGGGAAGAGACCTCGTCTGTGGATGCGCTCGGGGGGCTTCCGGAGTGTGCTTCGGGAGTTTGGCACGGGAGGGATGTGGTGGGAGGTGGTGGCAGCGGAGTGGATGGCAGGGCCTTGCTTTTGTCTTTTCTAACGTTTACTCGTTTGAAGACCTTTTATCAGCTCCCTGCGCCGATAGCACGGGTCGTTCTAGCTCCCTGCACCGGTTGCTCCCGCTGCCAGCGCCGCACAGCGCCGCGACGTGGGCCGGTGTTGGTCCGATCGGCCGTTCCGTGTCCCCTCACTGGAACCTAGGGCGCAGGAGCCGGAAGAGTGCCGTGAGTACACAGGCGTGTGTCCTTCGTCTGGGTTCACAGAGGGGTAGCGTTTGGGCCGTGCCGCATCCGCGTGGGCAGGCACACCTCGGTCGCGCGGTGGGCTGGCTTCCAGGCCACCGCAGTCGAGCGGGTGCCACGGTGATGCCGGCCGGTCACGTCGGGATCTGGGTTTGCCGGCCCGAATACTTGTTTACTCCGTACTGTAGTTGGCTTGTGTGCACTGGCAGTATGTCTAAGAAACAATGTCCGTACCTTAATGAAAACATACTTTATTGTGGGGGCGCCTGGGTGGCTCAGCGGGGTAAGCGTCTTGACTCTTGATGTTGGCTCAGGTCATGATCTCACGGTCCTGAGATCGAGCCCCACATCGGGCTCTGCACTGAGTGTGGAGCCTGCTGAGGATTCTCTCTCTCTGCCTCTGCCCCTCCCCAACTTGTGTGTGCATGCTCTCTCTCAAAAAAAAAAATAAATAAATACTTATGGTTAAAAAATGCCACCCATCGTCAGTGCTTTCAGTGAGTCATAATCATTGATCACAGATCACCGCAACAAATAATAACGAAAAAGTTTGAAATATTGTGAGAATGACACATTTTGGTAATTTTGGTAGCCCTCTATTTTTTTTTTTTTTCTTTTTCCTGCTTTTGAAAGTAAGCTGCATAGGGGCGCCTGGGTGGCTCAGTTAGTTAAGTGTCCGACTTCGGCTCAGGTCATGATCTCATAGTTTGTGAGTTTGAGCCCTGCATCGGGCTCTCTGCTGACAGCTCAGAGCCTGGAGCCCACTTTGGATTCTGTGTCTCGCTCTTTTTCTGCCTCTTCCATGCTCATGCTCTCTCTCTCTCTCTCTCTCTCAAACATAAACATTAAAAATTTTTTTTAATTAAAAAAAAAGTTGCAGAGAGACCACTATATTTCACCCCTAAATGCTTGAGCGCTCATGTCCTGAGAGCAAGGGCATTCCTTTATATAGTCATACCTAAACAATGAACAGTATTCAGTGTCACTGAAGATACTGCCCATATATTAAAAAAAAAGTTTTTTTTGAATGTTTATTTGTTTTTCAGAGAGAGAGAGAGAGAGAGAGAGAGGGAGAGGGAGAGAAAGAGCATGAGCAGGGGAGGGGCAGAGAGAGAGGGAGCCACTGAATCCAAAGCAGGAGCCAGGCTCTGAGCCGTCAGCACAGAACCCGACGTGGGGCTCGAACTCACAAACCGTGAGATCGTGACCTGAGCCCAAGTCGGACACTCAACCGACTGAGCCACCCAGGTACCCCGATACTGCCCATATTTAAATGTCCCCTGAAATTTGTTTATGGCTAATGACCCCCTGCCTCCCCCAAGACCTCGCTGCATCTGGCAGGTCTCTTTGTCTTGGTTAATCGAGAGCAGGCCTCTCCTAGTTTTATGCTGTGGACTTTTCAGGGGTTCCGGCCAGGAGACCTGTCCCTGTATCCCTTTCGTTCCTGCCTCTGCCGACTCCCTCGGGTCTCCACTGGGGCTGGGGGAGCTGCCTCATCGGTGCACCCCTGCCTGGGCCTGTTCTTAGCGCTAGCTAAGCGGGAGATCCAGGGGGAGCCCCTTTGTCACGTGTAGTTACTGCTCTCTTCTCTCGGAGTGGATGTTTAGCACAGTGCCTAGTGATTATTTTTTGAAGGATCGGAGAATGAGTGCGAGATCACTTGCTGCCGCGTACAAGAGTTCGCAGACACTCGCTAAAGTTCGTCCCAGGACTAAGAAACGAGGCGACGGCTCCCAGGCCTGCAATCCGTCGTACATTCTCACACTCCCGCATCTTGGGCACAGGTAGAATTGTGTGTTGTCGGGGTAAATCCTTGACAGTGTGAACAATTTATAGCTACCAAGGAAGAAGTAAAATATGGATGCAGTAATGTAAGCACCAAAATTTTTATGGCAAGACACACACAGGCTTCTGCAGTGTTTTCCCGTTTATCGTTGGCAGTTGGTAAATCAGGTGAAAGTTGCTTGTAATTGCACTCGTGGTTTATATTTTATAGCAGACATCTGAAGTTCACTTTAGGTCATACATGGTTCTTCTGCTTTCTTTCTGGAGCTATGATATCTGAAAGCACTGTTTGTCAAAGTGTGGTCCAAGGAGCCACATGGGTGACTTGAGACCTTGCCAGGGGCTCTGTGAGGCCAAAATGGTTTTCATAATGATCCTAAGAGGTCATTTGTCTTTTTTGTGGGTTGACACTTGCACCGATGGTGCAGGGTTGATGTGGCAAAGCGGCCGCTGCCTGCGCCCGACAGAGGCCAAGCCCCCGGCCGCAGTTGGGTCCTTGTTTTCTTCACTGCCATGCAATTAAAAACAGCCATTTTCACCTAAGAATGTCCCTGAGGAAGCAGTCAAATTCATTTTATTAAGTCTCAGCCCTCGAGTACCCCTCTGTTTCATTCTCAGTATGACAACACAGGAAGGTTATGGAAAGTTCTTCTGCGGTGTTTCGGATTCGGAGCCCTGCCTTGGACACACCCCTTCTGCACTTGTGTTACTAGCTCAACTAGCTGTGTTTTCTCATGGACCACGTAAAAGAACAGCTGACAAACTGGGCATTTTTTTTTCAATGTGAGAGAGAGAGAGGGTGGGGAGGGCGGGGGGACAGAGGATCCCAACGCGGGGCTCAAACTCATGTACCGCAAGATCATGACCTGAGCTGAAGTCAGATGCTCATGACTAAGCCGCCCAGGTGCCCCGAGGGTATTTCTTAATGAATTTTTTTTTTAATTTTTTTTTAACGTTTGTTTATTTTTTGAGAGAGAGAGAGACAGAGCGTGAGCAGGGGAGAGGCAGAGAGAGAGGGAGACACAGAATCCGACGCAGACTTCAGGCTCCAGGCTCTGAGCTGTCAGCACAGAGCCCAATGTGGGGCTCGAACCCACAAGCTTCGAGATCATGACCTGAGCCAAAGTTGGACGCTTAACCCACTGAGCCACCCCGGCGCCCCTTTACTGAGTGAATTAAGTTAGCCTGTTGCTTCAAGGAAAGCCACTGTGGCACCATTACTGGTGAGAAAATTTGCGTTTTCAAGTGGAATTGGAATTTTGGGAAGTGTGTATCTGTCATCGAGATCCTGATAGCTTCTCAGTACTTAAAGGTATTTCTGATATCAGTGTTAGTGAATGTGATGCTTTTGGTAATACGTGATAAACTACACCTGGAATGTTCCAAGCGTGATGTTACAAAGTTGCACTTGGGTAAAAGATCCATTGAAAGTGCAAGACAGGGGCGCCTGGGTGGCACAGTCGGTTAAGCGTCCGACTTCAGCTCAGGTCACGATCTCGCGGTCCGTGAGTTCGAGCCCCGTGTCGGGCTCTGTGCTGACGGCTCGGAGCCTGGAGCCTGTTTCCGATTCTGTGTCTCCCTCTCTCTCTGCCCCTCCCCCGTTCATGCTCTGTCTCTCTCTGTCTCAAAAATAAATAAACGTTAAAAAAAAAAATTTAAAAAAGAAAGTGCAAGACAGACCAATGGATTTTATTTTTATTTTATTTTATTTTAAATGAAACTTTATTTTTTGTTTTAAAAAATTTTTAATGCTTAATTTTTGAGAGAGAGACAGAGTGTGAGCAGGGGAGGGGCAGAGAGTGAGGGAGACCCAGAATCCGAAGCAGGTTCCAGGCTCCGAGCTGTCAGCACAGAGCCCGATGCGGGGCTTGAACCCACAGACTGTGAGGTCATGCCCTGAGCCACAGTCGGACACTTAACCGACTGAGCCCCCCAGGCGCCCCCAGACTGATGAATTTTGAAACACTAAAGTAAAATGTTCGCTCATAGGGTTTCAATGCAACATGACTTTAGAAAAATAAAACACCAGTTGAGTTTTGCCGTTGGATTAAGGAAGAATATCCACAGGTGCCGGAAAAGGCTGGTACAATACTGCCCCCGCAGCACTCTGCGTGAGGGTGAATTTTCTTCACGTATGTCAACCAGGATGGTTCGTTCTAGTGCAGCAGATTGGGAGCTGATGTGCGTGGGGGGATCCAGCTGCTTCCCAGTAAGTCTGCATTAGACAGATTTGTGAATATGCCACACTGTGGCCCTCTTCTTGCTAAGATTTTGCTGCTGCTGCTGTTTGGGAAACTATCTTGTATGTTAACATGGAATGTGTTGGTTTTTACAATTTCCAAACGAATAAAGAAATATTCAAAGATTTTCTGTTCTAATTTCAAATATGGTAACTACTGATAGATACACCCATACAAGCATTAACTGTTTGGGGGCCTCACTAACTCTAAGGCGGTAAAGGGGGTCCTGGGTGCCGTGCGTGTGTGAACTAGGGCCGTGGGGGCCGTGGGGGCAGCTGGAATCCAGCCACGTCTCCTTCGTGTGTCGTGGTGGACGTTTGAGGTCTGTGGTTTTCGGAAAGGAAGAGTGGAAGTGGCACATTTAGCCAAACCTATCAACCTTAAGGGGAAGGATCTGCTACCTGAGGCTTAATTGGCCTTCTTTGTCTAATTTTAAATGTAAACACATTTCGGGGGCTGTCTGACACGAGGGGCAGTGGGCTGGCTCTTCCCAAGAAGTGAAAACCTTGGGAAGAAGGATTTCCTGCTTCCCAGTGTCCTTGTTTATCTGGCCCCTGACCTTTTATGGAACTACGTCCCTTTCCTCCCCAGTTCGTCCTTTGCCTACACGGATTTCGGAGGAAAAAAGGAAGCGAGCAGAGTTTTTTCCACATATCTCAGCTTAATAAATACGGATTTTTTTTTGCTTGCCGCAGACCAGCTTTTAATTATTTTATTACTGTACTACTTCCATCCAAAAGGATTTGACTAAATGGAATGATTTCAGTTTCCCGGAGGTTTCCCTGTTTCTGGAGATTTCGCCTCGAGTGCTGCTTAGCCACGTCCTTACGTGGGGATGGAAATCCCTGTTGTGGTTTTTATGGCGCGGTGGGCTTGACATTCCTGCTCGCGTGCGTTCGAAGCCTCCACCAGGAGCCATGCGGGGTGACAGGTGGCGGCTTGGCGGGCCGTGGGCTGGGGCGGCGGGCGTGCGGTAGTGCCTCAGCGGTAGCGGTCCTCCCCGGCACTGCTGTCTGGTCCCAAGCGTCTGTGTCGTGTCATGGCGTCCTGAGACTGTCACGTATTTGTCCCGGGACACTCCCAACCCTCAGTTCGTGTCCTCGTCCCTAGACCTCAAGGGCCTGCAAGGTAGGGGCCTCTGCCGACTGTGTCTCTTTAGCCTGGCCCCTCTGCGTGCTTCTGATGGCTGGTAAATAATTGCAGTAGCCGGAGTCAGGTCGCTGCCCGGGGAGGCTGTGCGGAAACAACTTCGTCCAAATCACACTCGGCATCAAGGCTTCGCTCGAGGGTTAATGTCGGAAACGGCTCTGTGAACAATCTCTGCCCTAAAACAACTGATGAGAAAATAAATCCCGTACGTGTGACATCCCTAGTGAGACAACTCACGTGTTGTTCCCGCAGTGATTGGGAAGGTCCTTGTGTCAACACAGGGAGGCTTTATTTGGTGGTTTTTTCTTGCTGTGTTTTTTCACGTAACGAAAGCCGATCGCCTGTAGCATTTTATTTTTTAGCTGTTACTGCTAAAGCAAAGTTGTGTGTGTGCTCAAATACAGTAGTTTGTCTCTTACGCCTGTTTTAATGGCCTTGTGGTTTTATTTTATGGGGATCCGAAATATTTAAAAGTTAGCAAAATTAAAAATAAATGTGCAGTTCTGTATTTCAGCTGATGGAACGGCTGCTCGTGTCTGCTGTTGACAAGTGACGAGCGGCTCGTCATACTTTCATTGTTAACGACTGAGCGCGCCATTCGTATGAAGTTGGCCGTCGTAAACTAAACAGACTCGTGACTCCGTTGTGGTCTAGTCCTTTTTGATTTTCTTTTATTTTTTGAAGTTTATTTCTTGTTTTAGCAATCTGTACACGCTCCGTGGGGCTTGAACTCATGACCACAAGATCGATAATTGCAGGCTCTTCCTACTGAGTCCTTAGTGAAATCAAGACACAAAGGCAGTACTTTGAAGAGCTTACTCAGTGGTTTTTTAGTGGAAATGCTGACCTTCCCAGCTGTGCGTTGGCACGTAACCCCACAGTGGGCTCGTAGCGTTCCAGTGTGCGGCCTCTGCTAGGCAGGGGGCAGAGTGATGGAACTTCCTGCCCCAGTGGGGCTCATCTTCCAGTAGGGGAGACAGGTGTTAGACGAAGCGAGTATTTAGCACACGTAGTGAGGTGGACCATCAGTGCTTTGCACGGAAGCAGGAGAGGGGAGCAGGGAGGCGGGTGCTGGGGGTGGGTCTTGAGTGGGTGTAATTCAGTGTCTCTGGGAAGATGGCGTTGGGTAGGGGCGGGCAGGTGTTGGAGTGCCGGGGCTCTGAGCTGAACGGGCGCCTGCTGAGTGGGGAGGCCACCTTGGACAGGGACCCGTAAGCAGCAGTGGGGAGAGCCTGACGGGCCCCGGAGGGTGCTGGCTGGCACTCCAGCAAGCACTTGAGTTGGCAGGAAGGCTTTGGTGGGCTTTGAACAGGTAAGGGGCATAGTTTGACATGTGTTCTCACGCGGTCCAAGTAGCTTTTTCACTAGGTATTGGGAACAGTTACGGGGCAAAGACGGAGCGGGGAGACCCACGCAGAGGCCAGCACACAAATCCAGATGTGAGGTGACGAGGCCAGCGCGCAGGAAGCCAGACACTTGCCCACAGAGTGGCTCTAAGAGGGACAAGAACCGAGGACTGGAGGTTTTGACAGGGAAGGTCTGGGAGGAGCAGGGCGGTTGTGGGGTGGGGGTCTAGTGTGGTTTGGGCACGTCGAAATCGAGACTGGACTCCCAGGGATGGTGTCGGGAGGCTGTTTGCTTCGTGGGTCTGGAGTTCACCTGAGAGGTCTGAGCTGAAGGGTGAGCCTGCGCCATCAGCATGCAGATGGTGTTCCAGAAGGACTGAGAAAGGCCTTGCCCCCAGCCGGGCATTCCCTCTGACGCCGACCTCCACAGAGGGAAGGGAAGGCCAGGAGGCGCGTGGAGGAGGCGGGACAGAGCCCGTGCAGGTGCTGCGGGCGAGGAGCACGGGACCCAACTGGGCGGTTGGCCGGGGGGGGGGGGGGGGGGGGAGGGGACCACTGGTCTGGGTTCTAGAGGGGATGAAGACAGCAAGTCTGGCAGCAACTTGGGGGGCTGTGCTCTGGAGGGGAGCAGAGCACCGGAGATGGGGGGGTGGGGGAGTAGCTCTGGGAGTGAGCCCAGAGCTGTCGTTGAGGGGCTGTGAGGAGGGCACGGCGTGTGTGGGGGCAGGAGTGGGGGGGGGGGTGCCCACGGAGCCACAGGGAAGTCCTGGGGGAGGTGGCGAGGTGGCCCGCCGAGCCCAGGCGAGGAGGGGCCGGGACTTGGAAGGGAGAGGAGAAAGGATGGCGAGGACCGTCCCCGATGCCGCTTCCCTGCAGGCTGAGGCGGCTCCCTCGTGTTTGTCGGCATTTGATGCCGTGGGCCTTGGCCACGTACTGTTCTGTTGTAGAGAAAGCATTTCACGGTGATCGTCATAACGTGCCTACAGAAGGCTCCGCCCTCGGGAAGGACAGAGGATGAAGGGAGCCCGTGTCATCTACGCCCTCCCTCCCTCACGGGTACCAGCAGGTCCACCGTGATCACTCCAGGCCTCTCGTGTGCATTACACACACAGACATGTGACCACACACGCGCGCACACACACACACGCGCGCGCGCGCACTTGTTAGAAAGCCGAACTGGGATCGTATACATGCTGTCGGGCGATTTTCCTCTTACGTTCCTTTCCGTTGGTGTTGTGTTCTGGGGATCTTTCCATTTTGGTCCGTGCGATTGAAGCAGCGTCATTCCCGTTAACAAGTGCAGCGGTTGACGGGACGGACGGCCTGCCGTCACTTCTTTTCTCGTTCCCCGAAGTTCAGGCGCTTAGGTCGCTGATCGTGGTCGGCGGGTTCTCCTTCCTGTGCCCCAGGGAAGACGCCGTCTTCACGGGCTTGCTAAGGTTCTGACTAGTCGTTGCCATCAGAGACGTTGTTGTACATTCATCTCAGTCCAGCTGCTCTATTATGTGAAGACTGGACTGTCTCCAGGACTTCTGAGAAATGGTAAATTTAATTTGCCAAAATGGCAACCGCATGTATCGCTCTGTTCCAGTTTTCTTGGGCTTCTTGCCCTAGGGTTTTCTGTTCAAACCTTCCCTGTTAGCAGAATTTTAAGTGACTCTGTCCTGGCAACAGAACCATTTTGAGTAAACAACTTGGATAACGTGTGGTGTCCTCATTTGGAAGACGTTGGGATGCGGGATTTTATGGAGAGTTTGGAGTATTTTCCTCAGCTGCTCGCGGAACTGTTAGAGGCCAGGAAAAAGCTTGAACTGGGCGTTTGAAAACTTTCCATTAGCCCTCTATGAGACAGCTAGTTTAACCTGGAGCCTCTGAGCCCAGGGCCGTCGCGAACGGCTTCGGTGCGCAACACTTAGGTCAAGCCTGGCTGCGCATTACAGATCCCAGAATACGCTGTTTCAGAGCAGGTGGTTGGTTATTTTCCTTTCTGATAAGGAAGTCTGAGGCCGGCAGTCCAGGGACATGTGGCAGCGTCCGTCTTGTCCTTTGCTCCGCCGTTCTGGTTCCTTCTGTCCCGTCCTCATCCCTATGGTCCAGCAGCAGGAAAACAGGATGGCTGTGGCCACACGCCAGGTGTCCTCAACGAGGTGTCGTGGCAGCTGCCCCCGCGTCTGCACGTACACCCCCTCGGCCAGGCCTGGTCACTAGGCTGCAGGAGCGGCTGGGCGGGGGGAGCGGTCTGGCGGCCGCGTGGCCCAGTAAATTCGGGTTCCTCCACTGAGCAGGGGAGAAGGGCGGCTGAGATAGGCAGCCCTTCCTGGTGTTTGTGAAGCTCTGAAACTTGGCAGAATTTTGTCTGTCGTGCTTTTTTCCTGGAAAACGGTCTACAGTTTTTTGTTTTGTTTTGTTTTGTTTTGTTTTTACATTTTGAAAGCAATCTGTGACCCCAAAACATTTTAAGTCCACCAGGTCAAAGGTTGACTGGGTGGTATTTTGTCCCCGAGGACCACTGCCTTCAGGAAACAGCTCACTGTACCCTTTAATAATCTTTGCTTGGGCTCTTAATTTGGACAGAAGACGACCAAGTTTATGGCCCGAGTAGCCCTGGTCTTCAGACTGGCTGCCAGTGAGTCTGTACTTAGGGGTCATCTTTGGAGGACACGGAGTCAGCAGACATCTGTTCTCTACCCCGCGTCAGGCCTGACGGGCCCTCCTGGGTCCACCGGGTTCGCCGTGGCGCCTCCTCGGAGCGGTGGCCGTGCGTGCGACCCCCGCTCCCAGGGAGGGACACGCGCTCCGGTGCCCAGGCAGCGCGCTCTGGGATGGACGCTGTAATTGAGGATTTCCCCAGCAGTTTACGCCCCTGTGTTTAGCTGACCAGTTTTATTTCTGAGAAGGTGACACATGCGCAGGATAAAAATGCAAATATTATAAGAGAGTGAAAAGGGAAAAATAGTTTTCTCTCCCTCTTATGTCCCAGGAATCGTCTGTGCAAATAGTCTGTGCGTATTCAGCATATTTCTTTTTAAAAAAAAGCATGCTATACACCTTCTGCCCCGCTTATATTCATATAACTCTGTATCTTGGGCGTGGTTTCTGGGAGACACCTGCCTGGCTCCTTCACACAGCCACTTGGCGTCCCGTCGTGTGGCCTCGTGGGCCCTGTTTTAACTCCCTGTTGGTGTACGTGTAGGCCGCGTCCACCCTTTTGCCTCTAGAACCACGCCTTGGTTGTGCTGTTTTGTTTTGGGTTTTTGGGTACGTAGATCTTGGCACAGGTCTGCTTGTGCTGATTCTCAAGGACGTGAAGAATGATCGACCTGGACTGTCCCAGAAGTACTCACCCGCACACGAACGTTCTCAGAAGGGAACGCCAGTGCTCCCACTCAACATGGTCGTGGGAGATCGTCGGCCTTTTTCTGTGTATGTTCTCCCAACGTTTTTCCCCATTGTGAACAGTTGTATGTGTGTCACAGAGCGTGTAGCCATTGTGGACGGTACTCTCTCCTTTATTCTTCACTTAGTCTTAGTTCTGCTTGTAAATGCACAGTGCTCACCCCCAACCAGTGTGCGTGTTGTCTCCTCAAGTGACTTGAGTTTTCTGAGCTTTGTTTTCTAGCAGCTTTTTCAGGAAGGGTTGATGGGAACGCCCTTCTCTGAGAGCTAGAGGGTGATAAATGTTTGCTGCCTTCACACTTGAAAGTCATTCTGTCTGGATATAAAATTCTTGGCTCACATTTCTTTCTTCGAGTATCTTAGACATGTTAATCTACTTCTTTCTGTTGTATTTAATCATCCGTTTTTGCCCATTTTAAGTCACCTGTTCTTTTTGCCTGGATGTGTAAAGGAATTTTTTTTTTTTAATTTTTATTAGCATGTGTCTTGGGATTGATTTGTCCCCCCGCTCCCGCACCGAGGTTTGTGGTGTGTCTTTTTCATAAGTAGTTTTTAACTTTCCCCCTTCTGAAGAGTTTTCTTGATTTACACTTTTGAGTGCTCTGTTTCCTTGGACTTTGCTTTGGTTTTCGTCATTAGAGCCTTGCTCTCCACGTCCACGGGGCCTTCTCTGCCCGTCATCTGTGCTCCTCATTCTTGAACTCTTCCTTCATTTCGTTCTCATTCTTCCAATTTGCCCCCTTTTTCTCATTTCATTTTTCTTAAGGCACAGTTTACCGTGTTTATGTGCTCCTGGGCACCTTGTCACTTCCCTCCTGCGTCCTGTCCCCTCCCTCCTGCACATCTGTAATGCTGGCTTAACGGCTAACGATAACCCGCTCCCTCTGTGTAGTTCAGCTTGTTTTGGGATACTAGGGTTGGGTTTCATCTCTTTCAAGGACATGGCTTTACGCACGCTTTCATGGTCTGTAGTGCTATTATTTTCCTCCTTAGTCTCTTTTTCTATTTTTTTATTAAAAAATTTTTTTTAATGTTTATTTTTGAGAGAGACACACAGAGTGTGAGTGGGAGAGGGGCAGAGAGAGAGGGAGACACAGAATCCGAAGCAGGTTCCAGGCTCCGAGCTGTCAGCACGGAGCCTGTCGCGGGGCCTGAACCCACGAACCGAGAGATCATGACCTGAGCTGAAGTTGGACGCTTAACTGACCGAGCCACCAAAGTGCTCCTTTAGTCTCCTTTAAAACCTATAATCTTTGCATGAGATTGGACTTCAGTATTTTCTGTTGTTCATTTTCATGTGGAATTAATTTGCCTGGATATTTAGAAGGGAGGCAGGATTTAGAATAGTTATCTCTAATTTCCGTGTTCTAGGCTCTACATTCTATTGATGTTAGAAAGTTTTAAAAGACGCAGTAACTCATTTTCTGAGCTCTCCTGGCTCTGTTTTTTTTCTCCCACTTTCTTTTTTTTTAAGTTAGCTCTGTACCCAACATGGGGCTCGAACTCACTACTCAGAGCACATACCACTGATTTAGCCAGCCGGGTACACCTTTCTCATCTTCAACCAGACTTCCATTTCTCTCAGTCTCTATTTTCTCTGTCCTGTACATTTGGTATTCTATTTCCAGTTGTTTCTCTCTAGGGTATTTAGCCTAGAAGGGAGCTTTGGGTAATTAGCCTTGAGAGTTCATGGGGCCCAGACTGTCTAGGCCTTCTAGATGCTCCCGCAAAGCCCTTTGTGGCTTCCGCCATTGGACTGTGCTCACCGCCTGGTTTCAGCTGCTGTTGTCACCCTGTCCCATTGCTTCTCTCTGCTTCCTGCTTTGTACCTGCTCCCACCATGGCGATCCTGTAGCTGTCAGTGATTTGTCCCCACTTGCTGGTATTTTGGGGTTCATTAGGCATACCTCATCACTGAATCTTGTTATAGACATGGGCCTGGATTTTGGTTTTGCTATCCTACTTGCTCATGTGTTTTTATGGCGGGACAGGGAAAGATGAAAAATCTTCGTCACTGCTGTCTTTTCATAGTTGGACTCTTAAAGGGTTCTGTCACAGTACCTTGAGGCCTCTTTTTCCCTCCCTGGCGCTTGTCATCAGTTTCTCCTTTGGTGCATAGACACCTTGTTCACTGTTGAGTCAGGTGTATCAGCTGGGAATAGAAGCACCTTTGCAATTTTACCGGTTATACATTTGATCATGCATTTACATAGAAATGTTGCACATACTCCACAAAGGAAGATTTAAGGGGCGCCTGGGTGGCTCAATTGGTGAAGCATCTGACTCTTGACTTCTGCTCAGGTCATGATCTCGTGGCTCGTGAGATCAAGTCCCGAATCAGGCTCTGCACTCAGCTTGGAGCCTGCTTGGGATTCTCTCTCTCCCTTTCTCTCTCTCTCTCTGCTCTGCCCGTCCCCACCCCCATACTGTCCCTACCCCCTGCACTCACCAAAAGAAAAAAGAAAAGGGAGATTTAAGGCAGGAGATTGGTTTCTCCTTTTTATAATTGTTTCCTCTAAGAAATTATGTAGAATTTAAATCTGGAAGAAGGGGAAGAGGAGCCACTCTATTCACAGGATGTGAGAATTTAGAACTTTATGCCTCTTGGAACTTATTCGTTAACAGGAGTTGTCGCTAGACCCGTAGCTGAAAGCGGGCGATCTGAAAACTTTAATTTGACTCCTCCTGCCCCACAGGAGTGTTGACTGGGGGCTGGGAGCACTCAGTGCCAAAAGGAACACAGCTGTAGAGTTGAGGGCATAGTCTAGTTGGGGAAAGATCAATACATGATTTATTTTATAAACATTTACCACAAATAATTAAAACAAAACATGTAACATAAAATATCACGGTGACGTTGATTCCTGAGTTCTCCAGGATGTCCCATTTTTACGTAGTATCTTTAGATCCGTGTGTTGATAGACCATATCTGACACGACATGGCCTCATTTTTGTTTTGGAAGATAAGGTCTCTCTTGGCCTAATCAGAGTGTTTCAGGAGCAAGAAGAAAGTAACTGACTGTTCCAGACATGGTTTTTGGCTCAGGGATGACCGTTCAAACCCCTGCCCGTGAGGGCGCTTGGGGGAACGGACGATGGTGCTCCCAGGCCATGGTAGCAGGGCGGTGCTGTGGTTTGGGTCTGCTCTGGAAGCCAAAGGAAAGCAAAGCAGAGGCGCTTAGCGGAATGGTGCCTCGAGCCGCAGAAACGGAGTATGGGAGCGACAGCCCTGGGTAGAAGGGCCCGTTCAGGTAAAAGCGGGAGGCAGGGCAGCGTGGTACCGGGCGGTGCGGTGTGTGTGGCAGGATGGGCCGGCCGGGCGGGGGCCGCTGAGACTCCGGGCTGGCGGACGGCACGGTCAGTGCTCAGGCCGTCACGGGAGGCGGAGCAGGGGGGGCTGGGGCGCGGAGTGGACCGAGGAAGCGGGAAGCGAGAGGCTGTGGGGCAGGGCCGGTCTGGCGGTGAGGATGAGCAGGGTTTCTGAACTGCCGCTCGCTTCTCCGAGAGCACTACCTTTTGGTGGTTTGAAGCGGGGAGTGGCCTGTATCCAACAGCACGGCACGGGATGTGATCTGGGAGCCACGAGGCTGGCGGTCAGCCTCACGTCACAGGTCACCGTGTGATCTCCCTGTCCCTGTCTGTCTCGCTTGTGTAGGTGGCAGAGACGCAGTCCTGCGCGAGTCTGACTCCTGCCCACTCGCCGGCCACCCTCCTCTCGCTCTGGATGATGTCAGAACAGGATCTGGCGGATGTGGTGCAGATTGCCGTGGAAGACCTGAGTCCTGGTCACCCAGGTAGGGAGCTGTGGGGCAGCTCACATTCTTATTCTCTCTGTCCTTCAGAAGTCCAGAAGCACTTCCAGAAGTTTTCTTTCCTTTGAAAAGTAAAGCAGGAGCAAAGGCGATGCACGCGCTAACCGTGGGGAGCCGGAACGTCGGCCCCGTGGCCGTCCATCCCAGGGGGGAGCCACCTTCCTCCCCTGCCCACGGCGGTCCTGTGACCCTTGGGGTTCCACGGCTTCCCCCCGGACTGTAGTGCGCCTTGGAAACCATGCTTTGCGGGAGCGCACAGGTCTGCTTCGCGTGTGCCCCGACCGATGGGCCTCTTCCCTGTAGACACCACCGACCTTGTCTGCACCACACCCTGGTAGTCAGGACCCTTGCCTGTGTATCTTCGCAGATATGTTTGTAGGGTACGTTCCCAGAAGTAGAACTGCTGTGTATGTTCAAACCTTTGATACGACACTAACAGATTTCCCGGAAAAGTTTTCGCTTTTTTTTTTTAATAATTTTTTTTAAACACTCACCTGGTTTATTTGCACGATTAATAATCACATTTCCAATAGTGGGTTTTTTCTCTTTAACGTTTATTTTTGAGAGAGTTGGGGGTGGTCAGAGCGAGAGGGAGACAGGATCCCGAGCAGGCTCCAGGATCTGAGCTGTCAGCACAGAGCCCGCCACGGGCTTGACCTCATAAGCAAACCAGGAGATCGTGGCCTCAGCCAGTCAGACGCTTCACGACTGAGCCACCCAGGCGCCCCTCGCAGTAATGTTTTATTCAGTTATTCTGTCATTGACTGTGTGTGAGAATGACTTTTTTTCTGTATTTTTGTTTAAGGCTGGCAATTTTTCTTCATGATGTTAAAAGCACACATCTACTTTGAAACTTTAAATATTTGTCTTGAGAGACTGTGTATAAAAGAAACCCTACATTTTAGGAATTTCATCTATGAAAAGCTTTGTGTACACATTTGTTTTAGAAGATTTCTTAGTAAATTCCTCCCCCCCCTTTTTTTTTTTTAAAGTTTGAAATGAGAAGTGCATACGATACAATCACTGAGTGTTTTAGTTGCCTGGTTATTCTTTTTGGAATAATAGAATTGAAAGGCTGACTTTTTTTTTCCCCTGCAGAAAAGAGAATTTTCAGAAATCTCATAAGAAGTAGGAAGACGTCTATCTTTTGTGATCTGTTCGATATGTTAATTGAAAAAACTTCATTTGGAACTTGGCTCTGCTCTGGAAGGGAGAGAGTAGTATAAATGATTTTAGAATCACGTGAGCAGTCACAAAGAAACCGAGGTCCTCTTTTGAGGGATGCTGTGCTTTTCCTCTTATTTTGCTTCTGATTTGTTTGTAAGAACCACTGTCACCTGTCGGCTGGCGAGATCAAGAGCCTGGCAGGTCACTGAACAAAGTTACGGTCTGTGAGTGCGGCTGTGTGACCACAGTTTTGTCTGTGAGAGTCTGTTTGTTTAGAGCTAGAACTTGGAACCTTGGCCTCATTAGCACCACACCTTAGATGCCACTGAGCTAAGAAAAACAGAAGCACTATCACTGTAGAACACTTTTAAAAATGTCTTCATATTTTGGTAGGTGAATGACAGTTTCTTTAGAAAACACACATTGCAGTGTTACCAAAGAAAAATGTTCCTATTACATAACTTTTAAACCTTTTTAGAACTGTTAAAGTTCCAGAGAGTTTCCTTCCTAAATAAATTGTTTCTCTGTAGATTATAGTTCAGAGAAGGCTCAGAGAAACCATGTCTAAGCTTGGTTTTATCCCGTCTCTGTTCCTTCATAACTGGCAACTGTAGTTTACTGTTTCTTGAGACCATTGTGTACGGGGCTCTCTGAGGCCTTAGTAGACAGAAAGCTTCCAATCTCTGGTCCAAAAGGACTTGCACACACCCAGCAAATACCATGCTGCATATATGTGTTTGCCTCTAGAGTGGGCTTAAGACTGAGATGATTTTTTTCCCTCATCCATAAAATACGAACTTTGTGAAATTTACAAGTAGTTAGGCGAGTAGACGTAAATCCTAGCAGAAGAACTGCTTACTGGCATGTATGAAAACAAAGACGTTTAGGTTCCTCTACTTTTCATGTCCCCTCGCTGCCGCCTCCCTCCCGCCCCCGGCCATGGCTACGCTCACTATGCCCGTCTAGCATGGACCGAGATTGCAGCCTTCTTTAGGCCTGCCCTTCCAGTTGTTAGTCACGGCTGTAATGAACACGGAGTTCTTCTACCCAAAAGTACTGCGAGCAGAATTCTAAAAGGCAGCGCAAGCAAGGTGTGCAAATGTAGCAAAGGACGAAGGAAAGTAAACTTGCAGCCCCACGTCCATAGAAGGTCACTGCTAGGATCCTGGCATGCTCACCTCTGTCATCTGCCGCGGGTGCACTGCCTTTTACGCGTCTGCCCCTTTGCTTAAAGCCTTGAGGTACTTGACGCTGCTGTGGGGCGCGGACTCTTCTGTAGTTACAGGAACTAGCCGTGTGGCCCTGGACAAGTCACTTAACCTCACTGGACTTGCTTTCTGTTCAGCAAATTAAAAGGATTAGAATAACGGTTGCCAGGATCTGTCTTCCAGTCCTGATACAATTCACCTACGAGTTTTCACCCACCAGTGGGAGTAAATAGACTCGGGTTTTGAGAACCCGTGTTTTGCTAACCACAAACACTCGTAGGCATGGATTTTTCCTATTTTTACTTAATTGAATGAGAATCCATTCTCACCCATTTCCGTGGAGGTGGCTGAGGCATTCCCTCCACAGGATCCACGGTGCATGATGCAAAGCCCTTTGGTAAGCAAGATGCTTTCTGTTATTGTTGACCTTGGCTATAAGGGTCTGCAAGGTACAGCTCTGGATAATTTACCTCTAGGAAATCAGTTTACAGCTCTTGCCTTGGACCCATGAAAGGTTCACGTTTGAGCCATAGGACCATTCAGCGTCTCCAAGTGTTGGAGTTTGGAGATGAGTCATCTAGTAGGTATGGGCTTAAAGGCATTGACACTTGAAAAAAAATCGAGATCTTATTTGGAACCTTAGTCTGTACAAGCTGTCAAAGTGTCAATGCTTTGAGGTGGGGGCAGGGCACCTGGCTTTCCCCGTGCTTGCCCCAGCTGTCCCTTAGCAGGTGAGGAATCACATGCCAGCAGGATGCGCTTTGCCCGCATCTGTGCATAGCTCTGTGGGTAAAGGGCGGGGAGGCGCCTGCCCAGGGGGTAGACGCCGTGCCATGCTGGTATCACAGCATGAGCTGGTGTGAGTTCCGGCATCTGCACGGGGGTGCGCATGTATACGTACAGCGTTCTACACACGCACCTGTGTATCCTCACGCACTGGTAATATTTCTGATATTGCCCTTAAAAAGTAACTGAAGCCACTAACCAGGAGGGTTGTCCACGTTCCGTTGCTAAGTGGAGAGGAAAAATGCAGACGGATCTGTTGGTAAGCCCGTGGCACCCCCACTCTGTGGACCATGTTTGTGTACACGTGTGACCACGCGGGACGGGGGGAGGGGAAATATACTAGGCAGTGAAGGTTGGTGACTTTGGCAAGACGAGGAGGAGGAAATACTGGGGCAAAATGGAAAAGCCCTCACCGTATCATGTGGAAAACAAACGTCGAATCTAAAATTCTGTCTACGTTTGTGGGTGTGTCCCGCTTACAGATTGACTAGGTCTGGGGCCGAGGAGCAGGGGTAGAGAGAAGCGCGTTTGCAGGGACGATGTGATTGTGGCAGTTTTGGTGTGGGATTTTGTGTCACCTTTACTGTTGTTTTTGCGGTGGATGCTGGACGATCGGAAGGCGGTGGGGAGCACACCCGGGCCGGCCCAGAGTGCGGAGGAGCTGGGAGGGGGAGTTGGGAGGTGCGGACAGGGCGGGTGGCTAGTGCAGGGAGAGCTGAGGCGGTCTCCCCGCGCGCCGGGGCTGAGACGGTTTTGAGGAGTAAACACCTACGGAAGGGGAGTATGAGAGCGGTTTTGGTTTTCCAGTGCGGTGGCCAACAGACAGGACTTGGACGCTGGAGAGAAATGTGTGCTACTTGGGTTTTCTCCTGCTGACGTTCCAACAGGGCAGCTCAACGGAGCAAGCGCTAAGTGGGAAGGCTGTCGTTTTGGTGTTAGGTCAAGTTGGTGGCCTATCAGGGAACTCCTTTGTCTGGTGTTGCACTTTTTTTTTTTTTTTTTGAGATTAAGGGGAGCTCCTGTTTTCTGTTTGAGAGTTTTAAGTTTACACGAAACAAGTACAATGAGAAAGGGGTCGCGTTATTTCTCCATTACTGGAAAGGCGGCCCGACTGCTTACTCGCTTAGTATCGACGCGGCCCCGTCCGGCCGTTCACGTTCAAGTGTGTGTTCTGTCCCCGCCGTTGGTTTTCAGTGGTCCTGGAGAACCATGTGGTGACCGACGACGACGAGCCGGCCCTGAAGCGCCAGCGCCTGGAGATCAACTGCCAGGACCCCTCCATCAAGGTGAGAGTGCGGCGCCTCCCCGGTCCCTCCTCCCCCTGCCCCGCCTGCCGGGGGCGCGCCTGCCGCGTGGAGTGTGCCCCCTCGCCGCTCCGTGTCCGCTCCGCGCCCTCCGACAGCACGCGCCCCGCGCCCCGCCCCGCCCCGCCCCGCCACGCCGTCCCCACCCCACGCCGGGCCCCACCTGTGCCGCTGTGGCACCGTGGGCCCCGCAGGGCCGCGGCTGCGTGCGGCGGCGCAGCGCGAGCGAGACGCGCCGCCCCCTCCCTGTGATCACGTGCTGCCGTCACGCGCTGCCCCGCCCTCTTGTTACGTGCTGCCGTCACGCGCCGTTCTCACGCTGCTCTCGCGCGCTGCCCCCTCCCAGCCGTCCCGTGCTGTTCGCTCACGGTCCTTTCGCTGCCCTCACGTGCTGTCCTCACACCCGGTCCCCGCGGGGAGTGTCCTCGGAGGGGGTGCAGGTGGGCCTTCCCTGCCAGTGGCCGCTCTGGTGAGGAGGTGTGTCGGCACAGTGACCGCTCCACGAAGCGGGTTGCGTGGACGCGTGTGGACTGTGTTCATCACGTGGCTCCCCTCCTCCCCACCCCCCCTCCCTCCCCGCGCAGGCGGTTTCAGAAGCGCCTAGGTCCTTGAGAAGACGAGCTCGGCTGCGCACGGACTGAGGATGTCTGCCCCTCCCCATTAGAGCCCGCCTCGCCCCCGTTCTTGGTCCCCCTGGTCCCCTCAGCCCCGTGCCCGCCCGGGTCTCTTGTTCCCACAGCCCTGTTCCCCCCCCCCCCCCCCCGGTCTGTCCCGGTAGCCTGGTCCCGGGTCCCCGTCTCCTGGTTCCGCGCCCGTCTTTCGCAGGTGTCTGTTACTCTCCCAAGTCAAAGTCAGGAACGGAGGGAGAAGAGATGGACACCGCTTCCTGTTCTGTCCGGCGGTGGTTTCTCGAGCCCCCCCCTCCCCCCCACCTGCAGCAGGCAGTGCACTGGTTGCGGGCGAGCTCCCCCCCCAGGAGCACCACTGGCGGGAAGCGAATTTGAGGGAAGCTCCATGGCCCAGGGAGGCGGGTGGGACTTGAGCCCGCAGCCCTGCACGCGCAGGCCGCGTGCCGGCCACTGGGTGGCGGGCTTGCCGTTCGGAAGCGTCCGGCCGGCACCGGCAGGCCGTCCGCTTGCTGTGTGCCGCTTGCCCGGTGGGCGACTCGGGCCAGCAGGGCAGCGTCCCGAAGACCGCGTGCGCGCTGTCGCAGAGCTGGGACCCTGGGCGCACGGGGACGGCCCCGGAAAGCGCGCCCTGGGGAAGGGGGCCCCCACGGAGGCGCTGCGGGGTGGTTCTCCCCGAACAGATGCGACCGGAGTCGGCATCCGGGGACGTGGCTGCTTACGGTTCTCGGCGTCCCTTCTGAGGGTCTTCTCTTTTCCGCTTGCAGTCATTCCTGTACTCCATTAACCAGACAATCTGCTTACGGTTGGATAGCATCGAGGCCAAGCTGCAAGCCCTGGAGGCCACTTGTAAGTCGTTAGAGGAGAAGCTGGACCTGGTCACGAACAAGCAGCACAGCCCCATCCAAGTCCCCATGGTGGCCGGCTCCCCCCTCGGCGCGACCCAGACGTGCAACAAAGTGCGATGGTAAGAGCAGAGCGCGGGGCCCCCTCGCCGGCCCGCCGGCCCGCCTGGCCCGGTGGCGGGAGTTGTGCCCACGCCGGCGTCCCCTCCTCGGTTCCCTGGCCCCGGGTGTAGCGAGAGGAAAGCATACGCGTGACGTGCAGCCTGAGTGCCTCTGAGTCGGCTCCCGGGCATGAACCAGCCTGTGGCGTGTCGTCTGCAGCCAGCCCACCAGATCTTGGAAGGTGTACCTTTCTTCCCTTTACTGTGTCCCGTGTGGCTGATTCTCAGATGCTAGTGCTTGAAAGTGTTCCTGGAGCATCCTGCACTTTCCTTCCTATCGGTAGTTACTGTGTCTTCTAAAAACACTCACGGTCTAACCTAGTGGTGCCTGTGGTAGTTTTCCACCGTGTGAGTTGAAACTTCATAAAGAATTCACCTAGACTGGAAAGATGTCTCCCCGTCTGTGGCCTGTTTGTGTCTCTGTCCAGGGTGCCCAGTTAGATGCTGGTGTTCCTGGCGTGACCTAAAAAGCTCAGGCTCTGGGCATCAGTTTCCATCAGCCTTGGCGTCTCATCTCTTCCCACGGGGGCTCCAAAGAAAGTCACACTTGTGGTGGCGGCAGAATTTGTCCTTGTAGGTGATGAGAACTTGAAGCGTTTTTGCTAAGGGCTCTCTTGTTGTCGCCTTGCTGCCAGTGTCTGCTGGGTTCTGCCCTGCCCACGTGCCCTGGGGATGGGAGCAGCGATACGGGGCAGGTGGGGTTGACCGGGGGTTCCTGGTTTGGTTTGGGAGTGCTCACGAACACGCTTCACTTTCAAGATGGCCACTTGTCCCAGTTTGTCTGGGACGGCTGCTGTGTGGGTGTGATTGCTAGTGCCTCGTGTGTCTGGGATGCCGCGTGGCCCACGCCTGATCTCTGTCCCTAGGGAAGGTGGGCTCATCCGTGGTGTTGCTCGGAGACAGGCTTTCGCCCTGTGTTTGCAGGTGTCCTACCAGATCCCGCGTGGGTTTCCTCCAGCAGACCCTCGTGGACCCTCTTCTCTGTAGGCCGTGGGGCTCCACCCTGGCAGAACCAGTGCCTGTTTTCAGAGCAGTTTTTTTGTGATACCTTCTTATCCCAAAATGTGACGTGAAGAAAACATTTATATTGGAAAAACCAGTAAAATGTCTTAATGGTAGCATAAGGAGAAATTAAAGGCCGGCGGGGTATAATACGATAACACGTATTTCCGTGAGTGAACGGTTAGGTGAGATGCACGAGGGGGCAGTGAGCAGGCCAGATGCCCAGACGTCGTATGCGGAGTCCTGGTGGTGGGGAGGGCTGTGGCGTGAGTCCACACACACTGGGAACTCAAATACTAGTTGGTGATGGAATCCTACAAGATGACGAGCCGTTCCTGATGAACTTTCAAATAAAGCAAAATGGAATTTTTTCTAGACTCGAACGATAGTTGAATTCCTGGAAAGTTTGTTACGTTAAAATTACCCGAGAACATTTTGTGTTGGAGCGTAGAATAGAGTCAGATGCTAGGCTCAGAGAGCCGTTAGAATCCTGATTTTCCTTGAGCGTCGGGGACATTGGAAGTTTGTGCAGGAAGATGTTTTGTTAGATGAGCGCGTCTCACGCGCCGAAGGACGTCTTAACCTCCTTGGCCGTACCCGCGAAGTGCCAGCGGTGTCTCGAGAGTGTGATGACCCAGTAGGCCCCACTGGATTTCAGACCCTGCCCCCAGCAGTTCCAGTGGGAACTGCTGCTCCCGGGCACGAGAAGAGAATGACTCGTGAGCAAGCAGCCGGCCCATGCCGAGGGTGGTCCTCCTTCGTGTGTGACTTCCTTACCTGTGTTTGGAAGAGGTAATCTTGACGAGTCGGGGAAAGTGTCGACGAAGTCTGCCCGTTCAGATTCCACAGCTGATGCCTTGTGACGGTTCCGTCAGGGGCAGGCGGGTGAGTTCCGGGCCTGAAGGGCGCTGTCGCGGCTGCGGTTTGGACCTGCGAGCCGCTTGTTTTGGGATTTGTTTTGCGTCCGGAGCAGGGTGTGTTACTGGGAGAACAGGCCTCTGCGTGCCACGGGCTGCCCTGGTCTGAAGCCGCGCGGTGACCTGGGTCAAGTCACGCGCTGGTATTAATTGTCCGTTTCCAGTTTCCTCGTCTTCAAAAACAAGACGAGACGGAGGTGACCTGGGCCTGCCTTTACGGGCTCCGTTTCCGTCTCCTGCGGTCCTAACCATGAAGCTGGGGGGTGGGGGCTGGGAGACAGGGTGGCACCGCTTCCTTTGGATCTGGGCCTCCAGGCCGGTGTGCCGTGTCCTGTTGGGCTTTGGGTTGTCCGAAGGCGGAGGGGCTCACTTGGATGAAGGCACTTCCGGGCGGCAGGGAGCCACCAGCTTCTCCAGCTTTCTTCAGCGTTTTCTCCATCGCGGGGCTGGCGGGGAGACACCATGGGCAGCCTCCCTGGGTGGAGATCCCACCGTGCTTCCCTCTGCCCCAAGACAGGAGGTAAAGCTGCTGTGGTTTTCTGTGTGTGTATTGACAAGCGGTAAATTAAAAGGAAAGCTTTCTGATACCGAGTCAGATATATGATTTGGCTAAACCAAATCAGGTGGGTTTTCTGGCTTTGAGTAATTGTACCGGTAACATAAAATCAACTCGCCAGAGAGCGCACTTACTGTGTCTTGACACAGGGTTTGTGAATGTTTTTCGTAGAACAGTTACGTGTAGAAACTGGTGTAAGAGTAAGAAAGGAACAGTCCTTTTTCTGTTTTCTCCTAAGCGTGGCCTTAAGTCATATGTATATGAATGATTTTTAAAGAATTAAGACAACAGTTGAAAGCTGCTGACAGGAAATTTTGGGGAGAAGTAAGGGAGAAGAATTTAATTACAGTAGATCAGAGGAAAAAGTGTATATTTTAGTTAGAAGGTTACAAATTTGTAAACCGTAAGTAAATGAGAATTGTGCGTATGAAATGCGAGTATTGAGTGGGACGTAGAAAAGGGAAAGTCTCCAAAATAAATTAAAAATTGATTCACATTCTGAGTAACAGAGTACTTTTACCAATTATTTATTTTGGGCCTCAGATATTTAAAATATAAGTTAGAAGCATTTAAGTTCTGGATTACTTTAGATGTAAATCATATGCTTTTAATTTAAGGTTTTTTAGGCCCATATTGTGGATGATTCGTGGGGAAGTCTGAGTGTAATTGAACCCGACAGATGGGGGCCCCTTAAAAGGTCTTTTCAGTTAACGAGGAATCGGGTGGTGGGTGAGAAGCCGTCGTCTGAAACCCCGCTCGCCCTTCCATTTGGAGAGGCTGCCTGAGGCCCAGAGCCAGCCCGAAGCCGCGGTGCGCAGCTAAGTCGGTGTCTGCATTCTGAGATGCGCCCGCTCGTCTGCTGGTTCTTTCTCGAGACCGTGCTCTTAGCTCTGAGAGTTACTTGTTCTCTTTACTCCCTGGGGGGCAGAAGGCGGCAGAGCGCTGCCAGCTCCAGGTGGCGACTTAGGATCCAGATTTGCAGATTGTACGCTTGAATGAGATTCTTTAAATGAGTCCAAGAAAAAGAAATGAGAGAAAACCTTTTTCTTTGATGCTAAAGCTTAACCGTTGTAATAAACCTGTTGGTGAGGGTATTTGGATAGGTTTCATCCAATGACGGTGTTCTTCTCGGGGAAAAGAACACTCGGGTTGCTGCAGGTAGGTGCTTTTCTTTCTTGGAAGTGCACCGTAAATTTGGATTTTGCTTAATTGTGGTTCTAGGTGTAGCGACTTGAGGCTTTACCTCTAAAGCTCCTCTCACGTTGGTGTCGACGTTGGAAGTGGCCGACTGCTGACGTGCTCCCTGAGGAGCTGCGGCGGGCCCTCTCCGCATTTCAGAAGGGCCTCCGTTTTAGAATGTGGGCTGCAGGGGCACCTGGGTGGCTTAGTTAAGCGGTTAAGCGTCTGACTTCAGCTCAGGTCATGATCTCACGGTTCGTGAGTTCGAGCCCCGCGTCGGGCTCTGTGCTGACAGCTCAGGGCCCGGAGCCTGCTTCCAATTCTGGGTCTCCCTCTCTCCCTGCCCCCTGCCCTGCTCACACTCTGTCTCTGTCTCTCAAAAAGCGAATAAGCGTTTAAAAAAAATTTTTAGAATGTGGGCTGCAGGGGTCAGGGGCATGGATAAGGACGTTCATACAGATCAGCGTAGAAATTCCTCTTTTGCACTTCATTGAAGCTACACACCGTGCCATTTGGAGAAAGTACAGTGAGTAGGACATTGCTGAGCTGTGGCTACTGTCCTAGCTGATGACCGCCACAAAGCTGGCAGGACGGTGCCCGCATGGTGCCTACCTGGAGTGGGAGAATTCCCGCTTGTCCCCGGTGCCCTACGGGGCCAGCCTGTGTGATGAGTCAGACAGCAGCTCAAACCCTCGTGCTCCGGGTTGGTTTCCGTTAACAGGACACGTTACTACACATGTTGACTAATTAAAAAAAATGCTTGTCTCTTATTTTTAAAAGCAAGATGTTTTTATTTTTTATGCACAGATGGTTTTTTATTGAGATGTAATTGCCGTACAACAGATTTTCATTTTTTTTTTTATAATTTTTTTTTTTAACGTTTATTTATTTTTGAGACAGAGACAGACAGAGCACGAACGGGGGAGGGTCAGAGAGAGGGAGACACAGAATCCGAAACAGGCTCCAGGCTCTGAGCTGTCAGCACAGAGCCCGACACGGGGCTCGAACTCACGAACCGCGAGATCATGACCTGAGCCGAAGTCGGCCGCTTAACCGACTGAGCCACCCAGGCGCCCCCAGATTCTCATTTTTAAAGCTTGAAAAGTTTTTTTGTGTGCTTTTAAAACTTTAGCATACTTCTACATCTACAATTTTACAACAATCGGAGTAAATCAGGGGCCTCTTTGTAATACTCAGACATACAAGTGATTTCTTTTTGAGATAATCTTTTCCTTCAGAGAGATATGTCCTCTGGGACACCTGAGGGAAGAAAATGATTTTCTTTAAGCTGATTATTGATCAAGAAATTATTTAAATTCCCTCTACCATGCTGGCTGCTGAGTCTGTTTTGTTTCCCAGAGGGCCTTTTGTGTTAAGTGTTGGTGGATGTTTGTGGAAAGGCTATTTTTTGAGGCTTCGTGGCTTCTGGGTAGAGAGAGGTCCCCTCCTGGGGGCTCTCGGGACACTTGCAGTCCTGGTGAGGGGTCATCCGTGTTCAGAGCATTTCCGCTCTGGGTCATCGAGCTCTTCAGTCAGGACCGTAGCATTTCGTGGGCTTTGGGACATGAGAGACTCCAGATAGGGCTGTTTGAATTATGAGGAAAGGTTTGGTTTTAGCCGTGATGGACCTGGTTTTCGTTCTTTCCTTACCAAGTTTCCAGTTTTTCGATGTTTCCACTTAACTTCGTAGACGTATGATCTCTCTTGCCTACTGGTCTACGCTCCTTTGTACAGCTGCGCACGTTTAGTGCCCTAACGAGGGTACCCTGTGCGTGTCAGGGCCGAGAACCAGCCAAGGAAAACTCACGGTTTACACACATACAACCGGCGGAATGATTAACCTAATGTGGTGACTCGGATACCGTCTGATAAGCAGCGCCGAGCATTTTAACAGATCGCGCACGTCTGCTAATCTGGACTGCTTCTCTGGCGGTGGAATAGCGCGAAGCTCAGCGTCTGGGATCTGGAGGTCAGTTTGGAGAGAACTGCCCTCTCAACGCCATGGAGTCTTTGGACCACGAACACGGTGCACGTCTCCCCTTACACTGGTCTTTAATTTCTCAGCAGCCTCCTAGTTTTCAGTGCGTAGCTCTTACTCGCGTCTTGTTAAAGTTTTCTCCAAGGACGCCATACTTTCAGATGCCGTCGTGAAGGGTACCGTGTTTTCTATACTCACCTTGATCCTGCGTCGTTTCTAAATTCACTTTGTTTTGGTAGCTTTGCTGCAGGACTTAAGGTAAAAGGAAGTATTTGTGGTCATAGATGTTTTTTATATATATAAAGAGAGTTTTACTTGTCATCAAATTTCTCTAGCATTTCTTTTTTTTGAGAGAGAGTGTGGGGGGAGAGGGCCGGAGAGAGGGAGACAGAGAATCCCAAGTGGGCTCCACACTCAGCGCAGAGGCCAAAGCGGGCTCGAACTCAAGAACCCTGAGATGATGACCTGAGCCAAAATCAAGAGCGGGGTGCTTACCCGACTGAGCCACCCAGGCACCCTGTCTGCTCCATGGATAGGATCTCTCATTTCAGCGTGTAATTTTTTTTTTCTTTTTGTACTTTTACTTCATTTCTGATCTCTGAGTGAAAGCATCCAGTCTTCCACCATTAAGTGTGGTGTTGGCTGTAAGTCTTTTGCAGATGCTCTTTATCAGGTTGATGAAGTTCTATTCCTGATTTCATGAGAGTTTTTACTGTGAGCAGGCAGTGAATTGAATGTTCACGTGCTCTTTCTGTATCTTCTTGAGATGATTATGTGGTTTTTCTTTTTGATTCTGTTGTTGCAGTGAGTTATACTGATTGATTTCATGCTAAACCGGCCTTGCATTTCTGTCATAATAAACCTGATGGTCACGGCATGTTACCCTTTTTATGTATTTTTGGACCGACTTGCTAACGTGTAGTTAAAGGTTTTTGCATCTGTTTTCATGGGGTATGCTAGTCTATAGTTTTCTTTCTTGACCTGTCTTTGTTACTAGGATGATGCTAGTCTCAAAAATTTATCTGGGAGGGCTGCCTGGGTGCTCAGTCGGTTAAGTGTCTGACTTGGCTCGGGTCATGATCTCACGGTTCATGAGTTCGAACCCCGCATTGAGCTCTGTGCTGCTGGCTCGGAGCCTGGAGCCTGCTTCGGATTCTGGGTCTCCCTCTCCCTCTCCCTCTCCGCCCCTCCCCCGCTCATCCTCTGGCTCTTTGAAAAATAAACAAACATAAAAAAACTTAAAAAAATGGTTGGGGAAGCCTTCTCTTGTCTGTTTTCTGATAATGTTTCTGTATGGTTAGTTTTATTTCTTCCTTAAATACTTGATCCAGTTTGGCAGTGAATTATGAATTCAGTTTCTTTAATAAATACAGAACTTTGATAAACATGGAACTTTTTGAGTCACTGTTATTTAATTTGTATTCCCCAGGGATTTTGTTTTTGTCTAAATCCTGGAATTTGTTAACATGATACTTTTTCATAGTATTGGCATATTTTTTATTTTTTTATGTAAACAATTTTTTTAACGTTTTTATTCATTTTTGAGAGACAGTGCTCATGGGGGAGGGCAGAGAGAGAGGGAGACAGAATCGGAAGCAGGCTCCAAGCTCTGAGCTGTCAGCACAGAGCACGACGCGGGGCTCGAACCCACGAACCGTGAGATCGCGACCTGAGCCGACAGAAGCCGAGGTTGGATGCTTAACTGAGTGAGCCACCCGGGCGTCCCTCATGTATTACCTTTCAAATGTCTGTAGGTCCACATCGCATTTAGTTGCTGTGTCTTCTTGGGCTCCTTTGGTGTGTGATAATCTCACAGACCTGGTTTTTATAAGTTTTTGAGGAGTATCGGTCAGGTGTTTTGTAGATTGTCCCTCACTTGGGATTTGTCTGTTGCTTTTCTCCTGATGAGCCTGGGGCTGCCGAAGTCTGAGAGGCAGACCCGAGAGGCGAAGTGCCATTCTCATCACACCTTCTCCAGGGTGCGTGCTAGCTCCCTGACTTCTGTCTGCCGGTGTGGTCGTGGATCACTGGGCTGAGGTTGCGTTGGTCAGATTCCTCCCCTGTCAAGTTCCAACTGCCCCCCCTCTCTGCCCCCTGTGCTTTTGGGAAGGACATCACTGGACATCACTGAGCTCAGCTCCACATAGTGTGGAGTTCTTTTTTTTTTTTTTTTTAATTTCTAGTTTTTTGTTTTTTTTTTTTAACATTTATTCATTTTTGAGAGACAGCGCCCGAGCGGGGGAGGGGCAGAGAGAGAGGGAGACGCAGGATCGGAAGCAGGCTCCGGGCTCCGAGCCGTCCGCACAGAGCCCGACGTGGGGCTCGAACCCGTGAACCGCGAGATCATGACCTGAGCCGAAGTCGGATGCTCCCCAGGCGCCCCAAATGAAAGAGTGGGAAGTTCTGCCGCACCTCTTGGGTATGTGGTTACCGTACTGCACAGGAGGTTTATCTCTTCCTCCCCGTTTGATTGTCACTCATTTGTATCAGTGTGGACTCACGGGTATTTATTTTACGCTCTGGGTTGGAATCCAGTACTCCTTTGTTTTGCTGCTCACATGTTCCAGCTTCTGTGGGTGAGACTGCTCTGCGGTGGCTTCTGTGTCCTTGGACACTCCCTCCCCGCTAGTCGTTTTGGTTTGTTTTGAGCACTTCCTTCCTCTCCGGCACCACAAGGCGCTCCGGGCTCGTCTTGCGTGCTCCCCACCCCAGTCCTCCACTCGGCCGTCTCCTGTACTGGCAAGTGGCGGCAGAGACAGGATCTGAGCGTCCGGCATCCCACCGCTGTGGTGTCGCCCGCGGCTCTGTGTCCCCCTGCTCCCCCTGGGGGTCCCTCCTGTTGTCCGGCTTTTCCTCCTAGCGGTTCTTGTCTGGTAGCCATTTTCCTGTAGCTCCTTGGGAAGAAGAAAGGATCTGCGTTCCCAGCCAACGTGCCCTTCTGGCTTGCAGTCAGAGGGCTCCGTTACGGTGCAAGTGTGGCTTCTGGAGGCAGGCTTAGAACCAGCCCTCCTCTGAAGCAGCTCGTGGTCGACGTTTGCTGCATTAGGTTATCCCTGTTTCTCTGTGGCAGCTGCTTATTTGGGGGTGTGGTTTTCACGCTGGAACTTGTTTTTTTTTTTTTTTTTTTTTTTAATGTTTTTATTTATTTTTGAGACAGAGCATGAGCAGGGGAGGAGCAGAGAAAGAGGGAGACACAGAATCCGAAGCAGGCTCCAGGCTCCGAGGCTGTCGGCACAGAGCCCGACGTGGGGCTCGAACTCACGGACCGTGAGATCATGACCCGAGCCGCAGTCGGACGCCCAACCGACTGAGCCGCCCAGGCGCCCCAGGAACTTGTTCATTTCGTTAGATATTGGGAAGCAATTTTTAATGCTCATTTGTTCTTATCCCTAAGGATACTTTTTTGGATCCTGGTTTTTATGACTTTTTAATCTTGAGCCTGTAAAGAACAGAACTAACCCCACGAAACAAATTTCAGTGAGGGTCGAACGCTTGGTACGTCGGTTGGGTGACTTGAACTGCGGTAAAGAATCCTCCGGATTCGTGGGCTGACTGTTGCAGGTTGGCACGTTCTGTTCCTAAAAATGCTGGCCCCTCTCCTGTTTACATCTCATCCGTGAGCACTGGTCCCGGGGCCGTGCTTGCTCCGAAGGGAATGTGGCTTGGCTGCCTGGTGGCTCCCCGAGATAGGACCACCCCGTGCACCGGGGGGGGGCCCGTGGTGGCCACGAGCCCCCCTGCTGCTCTGGGACGTGAGGACCTCGGGGTGTCTGGTTTTACCGTTTTAACTAAGGGCTGTGCCCCTGCTTCTGCTCCCACCGGGTTTGCTGTCACTGAAGTCGGAGGCTGGCCGCTGGACGGTTTAGACAGCTGGGTGTGCGTAAGTACACTTCACACACCGTTCACTTTATTACGACCCCGGTTCCCGTGTGCCGTGCAGGAGCACGCCTCTGAGCGCCCGTGGGAGAGTGCGTGCTGAGGCAGCACGTGTCTGTGGAGTTGGAGAATCTACCTGTTTTCTTACGAGTGGAACGTGGAATCACTCGAGATGTTTGCTAGCTTGCTTTGTTGGGAGTCTTTGAGATAATTCTCAAAAATGAGACGATGAGTATCTCCGATTTCCCCAGCTGAACTGTATGAGTAGTTACTTTGAACGGCAGAAGGACCGGCCGGCAGAGGATGTGGCCCGGCGAGACTCCTCTGTGGGTGCGAGGGAGGCGGGGACGTGGCCAACATTTTTGGATGTTCTGGCAGGTCCCTCCTCCCTCGGCCACAGAGCACAAAGCTGAACGTTACCGTGTGAAGAGAAGCCACACCTGAGCTGCCCGCCTTGCACGGGGAGGGGCGGCGTCGCGTGAAGGGGCGGTCTTGCCTCACCCTCGAAGGTTAGCACGGGACACAGAACGGGACACCCTGAGGTCGGGGCGTCTCTCCCGTGCCCGGAGCCTGGCTGTCACTCGCTGAGCGTCAGGACTTCCTAGGGGAAGGAGTATTCAGAGGATTTCCTTTGGGCGTATAAGTCAGTTTCTTCTAGGATGGTCGTGCTCTCAACACCTGCCTGCGTGGAGCACCATGTAGGCAGAGAACCTCGTCGTGGACGTTCTTCTCTGTCCTGCAGTCGTTTGGTGATGGGTGTCTGCGTCCCCCCAGCAGTGAATGTCCGTGGGTGTGTCGCCATCGATTGATCAGACTTGTTCGCCGTTGGTTTCTTATTTCCTGGAGCGACTGCAGTCAGTGCTTGTGAACGTTTTCCTTGGTGATTAGGAGCTGGAAACCGGTTCATACAAACCTGACTTCCCCAGGGCACCCCATTCTGCAAGGAAGCAAACGTAGAGGCATTCTCTTGGGTTAAGCCCAGTGCACTAAAATTCTCGGGTAGGGAGGGAGGCTACCCCCCTGCCCCACCATTTCCACAGCAGACTGGCTAGTTGATGGCGGCCCATCCCCTCTGAGCTGGCAACAGCTTCCGACCCGAATCAGCGTGCTGTTTCCTTTGGCCTCAGCCGGCTCCAAACATTAATCGCTTTTGCCATCTCTTTGTGAGGACACAACATAAGTTTTGTGTGCAAGTGCACGTGTGTGTCTGTGTGTACGTTCAGAATATGATTATAAGCCACTGGAATCTGTATGAGGTTTTAGCTAGTTTAGAGTTAGAGTTTCTTTCTTTCTTTCTTTTTTTCTTTCTTTCTTTAAATTTTTTAATCTAGAGAGAGTGCGCATGCAAATGAGGGAAGAGGGGCAGAGGGAGGGAGAGAATCTCCGCTTAGCGCGGAGCCTGATGGGAGACTCGATCCCAGGACCCTGGGATCCTGACCTGAGCCAAAATCCAGAGTCAGACCCTCAACCAACTGAGCCACCCAGGCACCCCAGAGTTAGGGTTTCTGTAAAGTTCTCTGAGTTTATGTAGCTCTGACATCGGGCTCTTCCAAATAATATTTGCAAACTCTGGGTCCACCTGACTTGACGTCATTTTGTCCTCTTTGCCCGAGGTCTGTGTGTGTTTCTCTTTGCACACTACATGCTGAGCTCCTCTCCGCTGTTGGCTGGTCTTTGTCCTGCGTACCCCTGCCCCTCCTCCTCTCCGCGTGCCCACCTGCACCGGCCACTCTGTGGTCCTCAAACTCTCTGGCTCAAACCAGCTTGTTTTCTGTTTTCCTTTGTAATAAAAAGTGGCAAACACCACTTTTAAAATGATGTTTTAAAACTTTTTACCTACAGTTTTCAAGATTTTTTTTCAGGTCTCTTATTTTGGTGGTTTGTTAGGTTTTTTGCATAGACTTCAATAGATCCCCTTGGCGTATATTCAAATCATGGTCCATTTTGTGTGAACGATGAGCTAAGGGGACAGAGATGTTGATGTTTTAAAATAGGAGTACAGAGACTTTTAACGCGGTCACAAAGCGATTTCCTGAAACAGAAGAGAAGTTGAAGGTCACTTTGTAAGCATAGCTTGGAAAATGTTTGCCATGACATCTCTGAAAGCTGAAGATACTTTGTTGTAAAGCCATCGGAATAAAACAGTGAAAATATGCAACCCTGAAAGGCTAACAGAAATAAAGGAGTATTTCTGGTCTTGACTAACCAGTGGCTAAGAGCTTGAGAGGTGCTTGGTGACAGGCTCTGTCACCTCTAAGGGGTGAGACCTTGGGCAAATACTCACCCTTTCCCAGCTTCCTCATCAGTACAGTGGGAATAAGACAGTATGTGAAGATTGCCGTGAGAGAGGTCGTGCATATGAGCGCTTGGGTTCTTTGACCCTCAGCAACCCCGCGAGGGGTTTTGTTTTGGTTTTGGTTTATTAGAAAGAGAGCAAGAGCGAGAACGAGAGAGAGAGAGAGAGAGAGCACGCATGTGCATGCGCAGGGGAGGGGCGGAGAGAGGGGAGACAGAGAGTCCCAGGCAGGTTCTGGGCTGGCGGTGCGGAGCCCCGCGCGGGCTCCATCTGAGGAACCGTGAGATCATGACCTGAGCCGAGGTCTGACGCTGAACCGACTGAGCCGCCCGGACGCCCCACCGACCCCGTGAGGTTTAAAAACCCGATCCTATTAAGGCTTCTTGTTCACCAGGGGGTACCGTCAGCCGGGCCTCCCGGTGCGTGCGGGGCTCACGCTGGTGAGCGCACAGAACTCTCGGTCGCCCCACCCTCCGTGGGTGACAGCGCGCTAGGCCGTCCCGTGGGCATCGTCTTCCTAAGTTTCTCTTCTGGCTCACGAGTCTTGGTCCCTTTTCTTTCCGCGGCACGAGACCATGGAGTCTAGAGGCAGGAGCCAGAGGACTGAACTAACTCAGAATCATTCTCAAATTCATTCACATCTTATACACACGGGCTTGACTGTATACTGAGCACTCACCGAGGCAGTTGGGGTCTGTCCTTCAGAAAATGGACAGAAAGGCCCCTGTGCAGGGGCTGCCTCGTACCAAGCTAATCTGTAGTGAGCGAGCCATGTAGTGGGTGAGTGCCGTATGGGGCCCGTGGACACAGCAGGTCTGTGCCTCTTCTGTGGGGTTGTGTGTGTGTGCAGTTTTGTTGTTTTATTTAATGTTTATTTTTGAGAGAGAGAGACGGCGTGAGCAGAGGAGGGAAGAGAGAGAGGGAGACACAGAATCCGAAGCAGGCTCCGGGCTCTGAGCCGTCAGCACAGAGCCCGACAGGGGGCTCGGAACCACAAACTGTGAGATCGTGACTTGAGCCGAAGTCAGATGCTTAACTGACGGAGCCACCCAGATGCCCCTGTTGTTTTAAATCATCAGCACCCATCAGAGTCACTTGGGAAAATGGTTAAAAAACACAAAAAATAACTTTGGGCTCTCTGGGGGCAGCCCCTAGTTTCCCCAGGAAATTACGGTGTTCAAAGAGTAGTGGGTTATGGACCATTCCTATATTGGTTTTGGTTGGAAGGTCCCCTTTGCTGCTTGAGAATTTGGGCTCAAATCTAGCTTGGCTTTGTGGGCCTGGGCACGTTACTAGCTGGTCCACACGGTGGTCTGCTGATCCGCGCAGGGAAGGCGCTGTGGTGCCCTCTCCCGCTTTGAGGATTGGGTGTCTCCTTCCACGCGGAGCCCTGGGGGCAGTCCTGCCTGCCATGACTCTCCTGGGGGGAGTGCCTGAGGGCCCTTTGCTCGGTCACTGCACACGGCCGAGTGATTCTTGTGGCCCCCCCCGGTCACAGGTCACTGGGCCACGTCACAAAGCAATTTTTGCTTCTGAATGATCCTATTTTACCCAAGAGTATACAACTTGGGCGATTTGCATAATCTTAGAATTAAAACAGGACAGTCTGTGAGTCTACCCTTTTCCCTTTTACTTAATTTTGGTTTTTATTTAATAAGAACTTAAAAAACAAACCAACATATGGTTATAGGTAAGGGTATAGAAAATGATTTAAGATTGCCAAAGAATGAGTTGAGCATGTAGTTTTTAGAAAACAAAACGATTGGGGCGCCTGGATGGTTCCGTCAATTTGGGCGTCAAACTCTTGATTTTGGCTCAGGTCGTGATCTCACAGGTTCATGGGTTTGAGCCCCGTGTCAGGCTCTACCCTGACATTGCGGAGCCTGCTTGGGATTCTCTGTCTCTGTCTCTCACCCCTCCCCCGCTTGCTCTTTATCTTTCTTTCAAAATACATAAAAATACACTTAAAAAAAGGAAACAAAATGAGGGAGAGAGAAATTGATCATTGGAACATAGAGCCTAGAAATAGCCCCGCTGAGCTTTGACAGAGGGTCGAAGACCAGTGGGGAAGGGCAGCCTTTCAACACACGAGCCAGGGCACTTGGACATCCCCGGGCGGAACGAGCAAGATGAACCTCGGTGTCCCACCATACCTGGAACAAAAACTAATTGTAACCTGAGCACACGTTTAAATACAAAACCGTAACACCTGTAGATGAAGACGTAGGGGGAAGTGTTTGGGGCCCGAGGCCCGGCTCAGACCCCCAGACTCGACAGCGAAAGCACCACCCGTGGAAAAGGAGGTATCAGACATGATGGAAATCACCGAGTTCTGCTCCACGAAGACCGGTGAGGAGGACGGAGAGTCAGGCTGCAGATGGGAAGGCCATGCTGGTTCGCCACGCACCTGGCAGGGACCGACGGCACACTCACCTGTAGGAAAAAGACTCGAACAGATACGTTGCCAAAGAGGAGATCTGGGTGGTGAATGGGCACGTGACTATTAGTCGTCAGGGAGACGCGAGTCCAAACCACACCGAGTGTTGCTCCACGTCTGTCAGAATGGCGAAAAGCACCGAATGCTGGCGAGGATGCAGAGAAACTGGATTTCTCATCCCTTGTTGGTGGGAATGTGAAAGGTACAGCCATTCTGGAAAAGTCTGGCGGTGTTTTTTGTAAAGCTAAACGTGTACTTACCACAGGGCCCAGCAGTCACATTCTTGGGCATTTCTCCCAGAGAGATGAAAACTTAGGTTCACGACTTCTACGGGGATGTCCGTGGCAGCGTATTTGTAAGAGCCCAAACCTGCCAGTACCCCAGATGCCCTTCTGGAGTTAAAGGTTCACAGACCCCTGTGCCGCGGGAAACTGCGCAGCGGTGACGCCGGTTGAACCGGTGGTGGCTCTGCCCCTTGGATGATCTGGGGCTTCCGCTGAGTACAGAAAGCCAGTTTCCAAGGTCACGAGCTGTTTGATTCCACGTCTGTAATATTCTCGAAATGTGAGGACCGTAGATGGAGAGCAGGTTAGCACTTGCCGGGGGACAGGGGTGGGGCTGGGAGGCCGGATGTGTCTAAAGGGGCAGCATGAGGCCGCTGCTCGTTAGCGGTGGCACGGTGACGGCACAGTGACGTGGGTTTACACATGGGGTCGATCCGTGCACAACCGCACACGCGCGCACAGAAACTGGCGGCGGAGTCCGAGTGAGGACTGCCGTCGCATTGACGGAAGCGTCCCGGTGTTGACTTCCTGCCTCTGATGCTGTACTGCAGGCTTTATGGGACGTCGCCACCGGGGACCTAGGACTTGATGTGGTACTTCTGTTCCTTCTATAGTTACTTCACAGCAGAACCTGTAGGGGATACGTTCGCACCTGTGTGTGTGTGTGTGTGTGTGTGTGTGTGTGTGAGAGAGAGAGAGAGAGAGAGAGAGAGAGAGAGAGAGAGAGAGAGATCTCACACACACACACACACACACACACACACACACACACACAGTGCCCCAGCACACCCTGTAAAGGATTTGTTATATGGAGTTGGCTTACGGTTGTGGGGGTAGCCATGCACGCTTGGAGTCCAGGGCAGGTAGGCAGGAAGGGGAGATCGGGATCAGCTGGCAAGAGCTGTCCGGCGTCTCCAGTCCCAGGGACAGAATGCCTAAACCTCCTTTGGAGGGGCTCTCCTGATCAGGCCAGGTCCGTTCAGGGTAGTCTCCCGTCCGGTTAATTTAACGTCAGCCACTTGGGACTTTTAATCCATCTGCAGAATTGCTTCGCAGCAGATGCACATCAGTATCTGATTGAATAATTGGGGACTGTAACTCAGCCCAGGCAAGACACTTCCATTCTTGTGGCAGTTTTCCTATAATCAGCCCTCAGATGACTACTGCATTCTTACCCGTGTGATACGGATGTTCCTTAATTTTTGAAAAATGAAATATTCTTCTTTTTTATTTAAAAAAATTTTTTTTTTCAACGTTTTTTATTTATTTTTGGGACAGAGAGAGACAGAGCATGAACGGGGAGGGTCAGAGAGAGAGGGAGACACAGAATCGGAAACAGGCTCCAGGCTCCGAGCCGTCAGCCCAGAGCCTGACGCGGGGCTCGAACTCACGGACCGCGAGATCGTGACCTGGCTGAAGTCGGACGCTTAACCGACTGCGCCACCCAGGCGCCCCCAAAAATGAAATATTCTTCTTATAAAATTTGAGGTCGATACAAGTACATTGCATCAGTTGAAAGGGTATAATTTCTGGCATATTGTGACCTTGATATTTAAAAACAGAGTGCATTCGTTGTTTTCTTAAACGTTTCCATTATGGTATGAATACTATTACCCGTTTAAAAGCATCCCATGAATAAGCTTTCCACAGTTGAATTTCACCCTATTCCTTTTGCTTTTTGGAAGTTCGTTCCCGTCTTGCGCGCCCCGCCCTGCAGTTTACCTCATCCACCAGGCTGACGCAGTCCTCCCTTGCAGCGGACACGTGGATAGAAATTGCAGCTGGGACCTGTGTTTCCCGTAGCCACAGGGCTCAGCTCTTTTGGCTGAGTTCTCATTACGGTCACTAGTGCGTAGCTGAACAGAACAGCTTACGTGTGTTACTTGTGTGACTGATTTTTAATAATTCGGTGTCAGGAGTGTGATTTTGAGATGGATGGGGCTTTAGATTTAGTTAATCCTTGAATCCATGGATGATAATGACTTATCACTCAAGGTGAGACCGGGTTCGGCCTTGGTCCTGCTTCCCTTGGTAGTTTTTAAAGTTTTGAGTGCTGAGAAACTTGGTTCCCGTGAGGGCAGAGGCGCCTCTCAGCTCCTCAGGTCGTTAAGGTCTTTGTACACTGTCGTCAAGAACTACTTCTGATCATCTATGAGCTGAAAAGGTCCCTTGGTCCTCCGTCAGTTTCGTTGAGAACAAGGAATGGTAACCCGGTAACTCGCCCAGCGGTGCTTGGTCGGTCAGCGGAGGCATAGACTCTTCACGCCCCGCCTGGTGTCTCAGAGTGGCCTCGTGTTCCCTTCTGGGGTCCCCGCGTCCCACGTTCACGTCCTTTTGTTTCAGGGTGGGAAAGGGGCTTTGTGAAAGGGAACAGACACGTTGACGAGGGTGCTCTCTCAAGGGAAACATTTTTGGAAAATAGTACGTTGTGCAAGGTGAGGACTGGGACGTTGCATCGTGAGAGCTGCCCACACCCGGGAACTCCCCGAAAGTCTTGGGGTACATCCAGGGTGCCTCTTCACATTGAAGCTGGTTGCTTCAGAACATCGTTTCCTTGATCTTAACAAGAATCGTTAAGGAGCAAAGGTACATTTACTCAAACAATTTGCCAGATGGTGCCACGAATACATTTTAATCTTTTTTCTCCAGGACTTCTGAGACCTCTACTGTGCTCCTGTCCATTGTGAATTCTCATTAGGGAACTGTTGTCACCCCACAGGGTCATCCCGGTTAGTTGCTCAGGGAGGAGTGGAGAGGAGACAGGTGCATGCATGTGGGATCCTGGGGTGGCGGGAGCAGGGAGCAGTGCCCCACGGGACATACTTCAGGAGAACGCCCAGTGCGTCCAAACCATTCATCTCCTGTTTTGAAAGAGGGAAGCTGAAATCGTCGAAGCCTGTGGGTGGCCACAGTACCAAGTCGAAGGTCACCTGTGTCACCTGTGAGGCCTGCCTGTGGACAGGTTGTAAGGATTTGGTGGGTTACTTTAGGTGTCACCAGAGAACAAAGGGAATCGCTGCAAATACAAAGTTTTGAATGAAATGCAGTTGATTATGCTTTTATTTTAGAAAACACCTCACGGTCCTGCGATTTACTCGGACGTGAGATGGTGCCATTTGTGACCCTGATTTTGGGAGGGGGCGTTTAACAGCCGTGTCGCTCTGACGCGGGGCTACGTTTTCTTACGTGCTTTTGGTTACGTGAGGTTTTCTCACGTGAGAGCAGTGGTTCTCCCAGAGTCGTGAAATTTAAGCACGACCCGTGCTCAGGTGGCCTTGCCGTGCATTTCCGGTGCTCTCTGGCCCTGTAGCTTCCCGAGAGCGTGCCCGCACTTCCTGTGGCCAGAAGATGAATGACCGAGCAGTCTCCGGGAGAACCTTGGTGCCATAAGCTCCTGGCTGCTGCTTAAACTCACAGCGCCACCTCGAGGAAGGTCCCCGGATAGGGGCTCCGTTCTTTCGTGGACTCGCTTTCCTTCAAAGCAAAGACCTGTGTGTGGTCCACATACTCCCCTAGTAGAAGCCGGAGGTGATAAATGTCAGGTGTTTTTGCCCACAGTCCTTCTGTTGTGTTTGCCCCTGTCCTTCCGGAGCTCACATTTCGGAATGGTGTCGATACGTGTGGTTCTGAAAGCCTAGGCCGCCGGCCGTGCAGGCATTCCTTGGGATGGGACGAGTGAAAATACCAGCTGAGTTTCACGCAGACATGCTACTTCAGGAGCCTCACTGTCACCCGTGGCCTTTGGCTCCCTTCTGTGTAAAGGTGTAAATACTCCGATCTCAGCTCAACTAAGCATACTAGCAGCGAGGGGTGGTAAGCTCTCGACAAAACGGTTCACCTCTGGTCTATCCTATGCCCGGTGTAGCCCGTAAATCACTTTAAACGTGACTTCTGTGTGGGGCCCCCTCCCTCCCGTAGCGCAGGTCATTGGATGCTGAGTGTATTGAATGACTCTTGTGTATTCTGACAATGAATGTTGTTGTTTTAAGGTCTTCTTTTTCTTTGTGATTCTTTTGTTCCCTAGCGCCGTCCCCCAGACTACAGTAATACTCAACAGTGATCGGCAGAGCGCCATTGTAGCCAAGATGGAAGAACCCTTGGGCAGCAGGGCACCGGACCCCCTGGAAAGTACCGTTAGCAAGTCAGTAGCCACCACACCAACCCCACCTTTCACTGCCACTGCCACCGCGATGAGTCCCCTCGGGAGCCGCTCCACGTCCTGAGCCGGGCACAGCTGGCCGGTCGAGCCCAGCGGGCGCGGCCCACAGTTGTTTGTGGTGGGCAGGGGCCGTGCTGCGTGCAGGCCCAGGTCCCGGTGTGCCAGCTGGAGAAGGGGACGTGTTAAGGGGGGACGCACCGGGAACTTCTGTGTCCGGTGCTCACGTGCCCAGCGGGGAGACGGCTCTGTGTTTCCACAGCAGCCGGTGGGGCTCGTGCCCTCCTCCCTCGACCACCGCCTCCTCACGTGTGTCTGTCTGTCTGTCTGTCTGTACAGCAGCGTGTCAGGTCCACAGACACCTATTGAGTTTGCTAAGCGATGAAGGCATTTCGAGGTGATGATTTTCTTCTCCCACCTTTTTCTCTTGAGACACTGGAAGTGTAACCTTGGTCAGAAATAAGGGTGCGTAAGAGGCATCGTGTGACGGGGAGGCGTGCTGTGGACGGCCCTGCCCGGCAGTCTGGGCTCTGCTTTTCCTGGCGACCTGCCCCGAGATGGTGGTTTTGCTTATTGTTTCCATCACCGTGTTCACAGCGTCCTGTTTGCCTTTTTCTCTCAGTGCCCTCCGCAGATTGTTCCTGCCCCAGCTCTGTCCCGTTGTCTTTATTGTCCGAGCCCAGGCTCCCAGGGCCTAGCTGTGCCGCGGGCCTGCCGTGGCGGGTGGCGGGAGAAGAGTTGTTGACGCTCAGGCTGAGGAGATCTGGGGATCTGGGAGGCGGGGTCAGGTGTGCCTCCCGCAGGGGCTCGGCCGGAGGTCAGCTTGGGCAGGCTGCTGCGGGATCGAGTTCAGAAGCTGGAGTCCCAGCCTGCGGCACGACCACGGTTGGAAGCATGTTTTTGTCTTTGTGAACGGGGACCTTGGGCTTCGTCCCCCTTCTCGGTGCTTAGCAGTCCCCACGAAGGGATGTGGAGAGGGTCGCGGTAGAGGCAAGTAGCTTGTCTCCAGGTAATAAATACGTATGTTTTGGGCCTTTTTTGGAGCTGGCGGCTTGTGCCCTGTTTTTCTGGCAGTTTCTTACTGCTCCACAGCAGGACCCCTTTAGTGGTGAGAACATCCTCTGGGAGAGTCTCGACTGGCTTTTCAGACCCACTTCAGTGGTTTTTGTTGGTGAGAATAGTTAGGAGTGTTGACTTTGTTAACAGAGGCTGAGTCCCTTCTAGAAGGCCTACCAGTGTGGAGTGGATTGGGTCAATGGAAGTCTCCAGGCACGCTTGCTCTCCGATGAGTCTTTCCCATGACACAGCCCTAACAGTCGCTCTCACTCAAGTGCCGGCATTTTGTGGGAGCACCTCCATGATCAGAGAGCCGCCTTCTAGGCCTTGAGTCACCGTGGGTGGTGGTTTTACTTCTTCTGCGACACGAACACGTTTGTCGACTTTTACGTTTCACACAGTTTCTTCCAACCCCAGACCATTTCGTGCGATTCGGTCGCTGTTCCCCCGAGTAGAGAGAGCGGTGTGGGAAGACTCGCGAGCTGCCGCCTCGTGCAGTTAGGTTCTCTGATGAGTGGAGGAAAGAGGCACGCGGCGGCTTCAGCGCTAGTCTCTGCTCGTTGCTTGTGCTGCTCTCACAACATCGGCTGGTGTTTTTGTTTCCCGCTCAGCGCGGTGCCCGGGAGACGGCAGAACACCATTGTGGTGAAGGTGCCGGGTCAGGATGACAGCCACAACGAGGACGGGGAGAGCGGGTCCGAGGCCAGCGACTCCGTCTCCAACTGTGGACAGTCGGGAAGTCAGAACATTGGGAACAACGTCACCCTCATCACCCTGAACTCGGAAGGTGCGCCTGCAAAGCTTCTTTCCTTTGCCTGAATGGCAGTAGGTACAGCGTTCTGTTCTGTTCTGTTCTGTGTGTTTTTTGCTTTTCAGGAAAGTCGTGCGGTCCCTACCTTAACACGATAGTCCAGCTTGATGGTTTTCCGACTTTACGGCGGTGCACACGCGGTCTGTGTGCAGTAGCCATTGTGCTTTGGGTTTTGAGTTTGGATCTTTTCCCAGGCCACCGACGTGCGGTCCGATCCTCCCTCCTGGCGCGGGGCACCGCGATCGTGAGGTCGATGGCCGGAGCCCCGACAGACGCCCTGCACCCACACTGCCATTCCGTCAACTTCAGCGGTGTTGGTGCGGTGGGTGCGTGCGTTCCGTGAGCGGTTTCACGCGTCGCGATCTGTGCGAGATGATTCCGCCCAGCGACAGGCTACCGTGAGCACAGTGAAGCTGGGCCGGGCTGGGGCACGATGTTTGGTAGGTTAGGGGCGTTAAGTACATTTTTGACTTCGAATGTTTCCAAACCCGCAATAGGTATTTTGGGACATGACCCCATCCTAAGTTGAGGGACGTCTGTATGTGTTTGCTATTTGTAAAACGTGGTAGGAAACAGTGGAAATTCTACGCACATTCAGGCGGTTTCTGAAGGCTTTCTAGTGACGGACACACCGCTGTGCTTCTAGAACCAGGAGCTGGTCATTGCCTTTGAACAGAGGTCTCGCCACGTCTCTGCTGGGGGCCAGACGTAGGTGCCCGAAGGGGACTGTGCCACCTCCCGCGAGAGGCAGAGGGAGCTGCTTGGCGGGCGCCCGGACCGGAGCCCGTTTCGCCCACACCGCGTCCTGTCCACCTGCTTCTCCTGCCACAGTCTCCGTAGCCACCTGGTGCCTCTGTCCTGCCTCTGCAGGCTAACGTGGGCCAACGTGGGCTGCCCACATGGCCTCCCACAGCATGGGGAGGAGGGGGAGTGCAGGCGTGTTAGTGCAGTGTTCCCGACCTGTAAAGCCTGTGCTTTATTCACTGGTAAACTTGTGCGGTTTTTTGTTTTACGTCTGAGTTGTTGATTTTGACTAAAAATGCAACGTAGCTTTCCTAAAACGATGATGTAGATTTACCAAGCCACGATTTTTCTGTGAGACCAGTTACCGAATCTGAAACATTGAAAACAGCGTTTTTCTCAAAGTCTTGCTCACTTCTGACATAAATAGCAAGGATCGGGACAGCAGAGCAGGAGCAGGGAGAGAAACAGAGTTTAGTGACCGCCTTTTAAAAAAACCGAGATCAGGGGCGCCTGGGGGGCTCAGTCTGTTAAGCGTCTGACTTCGGCTCAGGTCGTGATCTCAGGGTTTGTGGGTTCAAGCCCTGCATCGAGCTCTGTGCTGACAGCTTGGAGCCTGGAGTCTGCTTCGGATTCTGTGTCTCCCTTTCTCTCTGCTCCTCCCCTGCTCACACTCTCTTTCTCTTTCTAAAATAAACATTAAAAAAAAGTTTTTTTTTTTTAACTAAAAAACATCTAATTTGGGGCGCCTGGGTGGCTCAGTTGGTGAAGCGTCCGACTTCAGCTCAGGTCATGATCTCGCGGTCCGTGAGTTCAAGTCCCGCGTCGGGCTCTGTGCTGACCGCTCAGAGCCTGGAGCCTGTTTCAGATTCGGTGTCTCCCTCTCTCTCTCTGACCCTCCCCCATTCATGCTCTCTCTCTGTCTCAAAAATAAACAAACGTTAAAAAAAAAATCTAATTTAATTACCGTAGATTTGACCTATTAATTTATTTATTACATTTACTTATTTATTTTGAGAGAGAGAGAGAGAGAGAGACGGAGCATGGGCAGGGGAGAGTAGAGAGAGAGGGAGAGAGAGAATCCCAAGCAGGCTCTGAGCTGTCAGCCCAGAGCCTGACATGGGGCTTGAACTCACAAACTGTGAGATCGTGACTTGAGCTGAGATCAAGAGTTGGATGCTAAGCTGTCTGAGCCTTGCAGGTGCCCTCAAGTTTACCATCATAAAGCGTACAATTCAGTGGGTTTTTAAAGTACATTCACATAGTTGTACACCCAGCCCCCGGTCTAATGCCGGGACATCTCTGTCACCCTGGAAAGCAGCCCTGGCAGCCACCGTCCACTTCCTGTCTTTGGAATTACGTGCTGCAGGCACTTGGCACACGTGGGCCGCGCAGTGCCGTCCACGGTGTGGCGAGTATCGCCGCTCCGATCCTTCTGTGGCTGGGTCCTTCTCCGTCGTGTGAATGGACCACATTTTGTTCATCTGCTCATCTGTCGACGGACCCTTGGGGTGTTTCCGCTTTTTAACTGTTCGGAACGTTCGTGAACAGGTGTTTGGGAGAACGTGTGGTTTTGTTTCTCTTGGGTAGCACCCGGCAGTGGAATCACTGGGTCAATTTTTTACACATTAAATTTGAGAAAGAGAGGGGTGTCGCCAGTGTCGGCGAACGGGCATTAAACATCCGTGGAGGAGATGGTGTTCGCAGCAGTCGCAGAGAAGCCTGATCGTTCTCTCTGTCCGGGTGGGTCCTGGGTGAGCACGCACACAGGTCTGACCAGCCGGCCACTTAAGGCCCGGTGTTTGTTCGGTCTAAAGTGCGTCACCTAAGGCGCGTAACACTCGATAACGCCACGAGTTTCTGAGGTTGTCGTAGATACAACATATTTCATCTTTTTATGTGTGTTACTGTGATGTGATTAACGTGAGATATCTTTCACTTGGAGAAACTACAGAGTGACACAAATGAACATAGAAAAAGGGGTCAAATTTCCAGCGTCTACATGTCTGCGGGGGGGAAAAAATACAGATTTTCTTTTGATCTGAGTCTGAGTTCTTTATGAGCTGATGCATCTGTCGAAAGCGTTACTCTCTAGCAGATTGTTTCCATCGGATACGACTCTTGGACGGTACCTGTTGTTAGGATTGGGCAGACGAGACAGAGTTGACTGATCCTGAATTTCACCTTATATCAAAGAAGAGGTCATGATTCAGGATCATTCTGCCTGACCGTTGCACTAGGAGAAAACGTGCGGTGACACGTTTGTTGTGCTGACACTCCTTGGGCGGGTCCCCGCCGGCACTTTGCCTGCTGTGTGGAGCCCGGGCCGCGCCGCCCTCGTGGCACCGTGGTCTGTGTGGGAGGACACGGAGGCGGACGGAGTCCTCTTTAAGTGGGTGCCTCGGACGTAACTGTTGAGGAAGAAGCTACTCCGCTGGCATCTCGTATCAGAGTTACCGTCGACCGGTAGTGGCATGTTCCGTGAAACACGTCTGTGAGGCGGATGGGTGCGCGGAGAGGTGGGTGAGCGCTTTGCCTGCCACGCGCTCCCCACGACTAGAACCCCTCGCTGAGCTGGAGAGAGCGTCAGGCAGCTAGTTGTGTTAGAGAAGCACCATTCACACGCAGAGCTCCGAAGGGCCGTGAGCTCGGCTTTCGTGGGGTCATTTAATTCCCGCTGACGGCCCAGAGCTGCAAGTACGCAGACCGTTCTTACCTTCGTAGAAAAGTCTTTCAGTGCTTGCGGTTTTAGAAACCACAGGTTTCAAAATGGTTTATTTCTTAAGAATTCCAAACGGTTTGCCCGAGTTGACGTGTTCTTTTATATCACATTCGGAGTCCGATCATTTACCGCAAGGTATCGTAGCATTTTGTCCCCGTGTTTTTGTGTAGGCTATTTTGTCTGTCATGGCACAGATTTCCTCAGAATCAGAGAGGAGTGCTAACTGTTGAGGGCAGTGGGCAGTAAACTTACTCTGGTTCCAGTTCCTCTCTTCTCTTGGCATTGCGGTCATAGTTGAGCATCGGGGTGTCATCGTTCAGAGGTTAAGCTGGCCGAGTCAGAAACAAAGCAGCTAAAATAGGACCAAAAATGGAATGTGTTAAAATCAACGAAGAGACTTAGTGATTTTTTTTTTTAATTTTTAATGGTTATTTATTTATTTTTTGAGAGAGAGAGAAAGAGAGATGCAGTGTGAGTGGGGGAGGGGCAGAGAGAGAGGGAGACACAGAATCCGAAGCCGGCTCCAGGCTCCGAGCTGTCGGCACAGAGCCCGTCGCGGGTCTCGAACTCACAAGCCGGGAGATCGTGACCTGAGCCGAAGTGGAATGTCGAACTGACTGAGCCACCCAGGCGCCCCAGATTCAGTGATTTCTTAATAAAGAGTTTAAATTCTTGCTGTCTTTGCACTTGAGAATTCTTAAAAAACTTGAGTAATCCTTATAAGATGTTGGGTACTCAGCTTTAATGGGGAGGGATGGTACTTGAGTTATAATTGGATTATTGTTGGAAATTGGCCTCATGAATGTTCCAAAGCCCAGTCAGTAACGTGACTTCTGCGGTAAATCTCTGGGATGTACTCGGTGGGGGCAGCAGGGTAGCATCTGGCGGGAGCGGTTCATTTGGGAAAGGTCGTCGGTCACGGCGCCAGGAAGGGGACGGCTCCAGGGGCCGTGAAATACGACGGGTGCAGATTGCCGTGTTCACAGAACATCAGCCTGCGTGTGTGAAGAAGGAAGTGTAGCCGGGAACGTTTCTCGAGGATCTGTTTACATAATTCATTTTACAGGAACTTTTTTGAAACAAATTCTTCATGAGGTCATAACATTGAAAGCCAGCCTATCGTACCGGCCGTCGTAAGTGGGCTCCTGCAAGAGCGGGATCACAGACGGGTCGGCGACCGATCCCGGCGAGGTTGACGAGGACCGACCGGCGTTAAGGGCGCCGGTGCGTCCTCGGGCGCGGCAGACCGTGGCGGACGGGCCGCGCGGGGAGGCCGTTGCGGCACCTCGCCCCGCGTTCCGGAACGGGCAGCGCGTGACGCCTCCCGGAGACACCGTGTCTGTGCCCGGAGGTTCCCGCTCTTCGGTGGCAAAGGACCGAGGCGTCCTTGGTCTCCGCTGTGGTGGTCGCGGGCGAGCTCGTGACGACTCGTGCTGAGCGGGGCAACCTGGCCGGAGCCGGCAGCCTTGCCGTCCGGTCGGCGGGGTGCTTGTGTGGCTTCTGTGCGACGCGCTCACAGGGGCTCCGGTGCCAGAGACCGTTGGTTTTGTCCCTTTTCCGTAGTATCCTGTGTGTACCTCAGTCCTCTTGAGTTGCCTCTCTGAAGACCCCCAATTATCAATCTGTTTATAGCTCACAGACGTCACATCGCTCCCAAATGAGCATGTTGTTCGGGCAACGGGTGCAAAGTCAGCTGTGTCTAATGCCAGAATGGCCGGCGGGTCGTCCGTTCTCGTGGGTCGGTCGGAGGTCGGAGCGTCCCCAGCGCTCTTTGAGGGTGACGCACGTGAATAAGAGGCACAGTCGGAGTGTAAGCCCCTGAATTTCAAGGATTTAGAAGTCGGTGCCAAGTTGTACCGTGAGTGACTCAGCGCTGGGAGGCCGGCCCGGCCGGGCACGTCTTGGAAAGCCTTGGTCGGCTCATGCCCGGGGCTGCCCTCGATGAGCACGGCCAGAGCCTGCGGGCCGGGCCGCCCTGTCCTCACCGCCCCTGCTCCACGCGGCAGCGTGGAGAAAGCCGCACGCCATCGGTCGGTTTTAAAGGCAGCAGACCTTACTGGGCTTGTCCTCGCTCGAGAGGCTGATGATGTTTGCTCCAGGAAGGGGCGCGGCGAGTCGGGTGTGCTGGGCAGTGAGGGCCACGGGAGACTTGGGAGCGCCGGGCTCCGGGAGCCTCTGAGGGATTCACCCTGTGGTGCCATTCCTGTTCGTGGCCGTGTCTTCGTTGTACGCAGTCCGTTGCTTTTGAAATTCGTTAAGTTTGCGGGCCTTAACAGAAGCCACACGAAAGTTACTTTTTGGTCGAGATGGAAAATGCAGCCTGACACCAGTCACGACTGGCGGTCTGTTCCCTGAAGTCTTGCCCGGAGACGGTGGAGGCTGACTTTGAACGAAGCTGATGTGAGGTTTGCTGTGACCGTGTCCCGTGTCTCTGAGAAACCCTGGGGCCCCTACTGAGTCACGGAGTGTTGCCGCCTTTTGTTTGTTCACTGTCCTCGGGGTAGCGTCACTTCTCACGATGACAGAGAAGCGATTACGTGGCGTCTCGGTCACAGCCAACAGATGCCCGCGGCTATGGGCAGCCCTCCCCGAGGGTGTCGGGCCTCTGGGAGCATCACCGGGACCCACGAGCGTGCCCCAGCAGCACGTTCACAGGAGGTGGGCACCCGCTCCCTTGCCCTTCTCTCCGTGGTGCTGCAGACACACGGGACTCCATGACCGAGACGTTTTTCGGGGCTGGCAGGCAGGACGGGCAGAACCACGTTGTCTTTGGAAACAGGTGAGGTGGCGAGTTAGGGTTGGTTGGAGTGAGACGGCGTTTGGAGTGGCTGGTAACCACTTTCCCCGCCCCTGCCACTTTGCGGTCACGCACGGATGTTGGCGGCGACGCCCTGAGCAGAGAGCGCCCGAGCTGCAGTTGGCCGCGTGAAGTCCCGGCTCGCGTGAGTGCTGGGTCGGTGCCGTCCGGGGAGAGAGCGTGTTCAGGCCTGGGCCCTGGGCACGCAGTGAGTTTGGCAAGGCTCACTGCCGTCACCGGAGGGGAGTGCGCGTCGTGGTCGGGCGCGTCTGTGCACACGTGTGCCAGCAAGTATTGAGAGGGAGCATGACGCCAGGTGGCCCTTTTCTCCCCGTTGAACCTGTACTATCGTGAGAATGTGGCAGCCGCTCGCGGCTTGGTGCTTTCTTCTGTTCGCCTTCCTGGGGCTCAAGTAGACCTCGGAACAAATATTTGTACTCAAGTGTTTTAATGGCAAGAAAATTCAAGTTACCGCTCAGTTTTTCATTACGTTGGACTTTGCAGAAGTGCCAGCTAATTGCATTGAGAATTTAAATGATTGGGATAGAAGGCAAGTTTCTTTTTCTCATAATCTGCTAGTTTTTAAATAAAGCCAGCAGAACCTTTCTATTGTTTCCGATGCCCAAACTGACCAAGCTGTTTTGGTAAACTAAGTCCTCTATGGATCGTTAAAAGGTGAATTTCTCAGATATTTATGTGAAAGGACGTTTCATCTCGTTTTCCATTTGAAGGACCTGATTCATTGTCCTGGCGACAAGCTGGAGTCCAGACCGGGTTCTCGCTCCCGCATTGGAAGTGGGTTAGGGCTGAGTGTTTCCAAGAGGGGGCGAAACTAAACCAGCTGGTCGGCCGGTATGACCCCGTGGAGGCGGGGGGCCAGAGCGTCTCCGGTGTCCTCTCTTCTTGCCGGGGGTCCTGGAGGTGCCGCCCAACGCCCCGACGACCACAGATGGTGACGGTGGAGCCCGGGGGTCCTTTCTCCCACTGGGGTGGGTCCCCTGCTTCCGCGGCAGTGGTTTGTCATTTCTGTGTTGGGCAGCGTGACTTGGGCTGTAGTTCTTGTCCACTGGGCTTGACTTCTTGCTCTAGAGACCACGTGCCTGGGACTCACAGAGTGCCTGGTGAAGTTAGGGGTGAATCGTTTGTAAATAGGTCATAAAATGCCTTCTAAGAATTTTTGAGACGTTTGATTGGAATAAAGTTTCTAGATAATTTCCTGTGTTATGCAAGAAATTTAAACTGTTATTTTCAGGAGTGATAGGAGGGTGGGGAGTAAGGGAAACTCATTTTTTAGAGTAATTTACTTTTGGGGGGGGGAAGCATCATTTCTTGAAATAATACTATAGGATTTTTTTTGAGTGCTAAACCTTAATAATATTCTTGGTACGTATCTTTAATTTTTTTATGGTTTTTTTATTTTTTTAATTACTTTTTAAATTTACGTCCAGGTCGGTTAGCATGTGGTGCGACAGTGATTTCGGCAGCAGATTCCAGTGATTCATCCCCTATGTGTAACACCCAGTGCTTCTCCCAAGTCCTTAATGCCCCTCACCCGTTTAGCCCATCCCCCCTCCCACAGCCCCTCCAGCAACCTTCTGTTTCTTCTCTGTATTTACGTATCTTACGGTTTGTCCCCCTCCCTGTTTTTATATTGTTTTTGCTTGCCTTCCCTTATGTTCATCTGTTTTGTCTCTTAAAGTCGTCATATGAATGAAGTCCTATGATATCTGTCTTTGACTAATTTCACTTAGCATGATACCTTCCAGTTCCATCCACATAGTTGCAAATGGCAAGATTTCCTTCTTTTCGATTGCCAGGTAATACTCCATCGTATATGTAAACCGCATCTTCTTTACCCATTCATCTGCCGATGGACATTTGGGCTCTTTCCATACTTTGGCTGTTGTCGATAACACTGCTGTAAACATTGGGGTGCACGTGCCCCTTCGAATCAGCACACCTGTATCCCTTGAATAAATGCCTAGTCGTGCGGTTGCTGGGTCGGAGGGCAGTTCTCTTTTTAATTTTTTGAGGACCCTCAAAACTGTTTTCTAGAGGAATTTAAACTGACATCTTTCATCTTCCAGAGCATTCTGGTAGCATTTCCAGAAGTCCCTGTGCTTGGCACGGAGGACAGGTGTTTTTGCTGATAGGTGTCAGCAGGGAGTGGGGAGCCCTTGCTAGAACGGAAGCCAACTTCCTGTGAGGCTGGTGAGGAGACCGCCCGCCCCCCGCGTCCACCGTGGCCGTTGTCCCAGCATCGCGATTCTCCTGGTGGCGTTGGCATCCTCGGCTGAGGGCGTGCCCTTCAGTGTTCTCTTCTGTGGCGCTCTGAGCAGAGGCCAGTTGCTGAGGACAGACTCATTGCTGATGAATCAGTCTTACTGACGATTAATCGTGTCTGACGTGAAAAAAATGAGGCTTCACTTTGATGTGTAACTTTGTTCGCTCATTTAGCATCACGTCTTGCCTTCGGAGAGTTGGAATCTTTTTGAAAATGCTTGCATTTACACGTTTGTCACAGTGTCGGTTTGTTGGTGTTTTTCTTTGTTGTTCTGGAACCACGAGGCTGTCCAGTTGGGTGCCGTTTGGAAGAATGGTCTTTTGCATGACACTGTTTCAGCGCCAGGGCCAGAGTACAGGGTTTGGACGAGGTGAGGTGCTCTTGGCACAGGCGGGCAGGTGTCGACGGCCCCGTGCTAAGGGGCTTCTGATTCGTGGGGCCGTGGCGCCGGTGGGAGGCCTCACGGCGTAGATGGCACGGCTCTGGTGGAGGAAGACACTTCCCTGAGGTGGGGACCGAGGGGCGGGCTGGGTGTGCAGGGCAGCCTGGAAGGAAGCTGGTTCTCAGGGCTGGAGTGAGTGCTGCGGTTCAGGGGGTATTTGCAGAGACCTGAACTGCTCGTCCTTGACTGAGTCACGTCCCGTGCGTCCCGGGCACGCGGTCTTGGTATCAGCCCGACAAGATGTGGGTGACTGTTGGGAAGACAGCCCTGAGCCCTTGTCCAGCGTTTACGTTGCTCTGACAACATTACGTAAACGTGGGGTGCTTGCTCAGCACAGTCACGTTACCCGTTCCCGAGAAAGGCTGCAGCAATCTTGGGCAGCGTTGCTTGTGCCAGCCCACGGGGGGTGTCTGTGGTGGTCGGGAGGCAGGTGCGGCGTGGCTCTGTGCCCCTCGTGGCTCAGGATGCTGCCACCCTTCCCTGTGGGCTCACAGGGGTCTTCCTGTTCAAACACTCAGGTCCAACAAAGATGTCATTAGACGTCAGTCACCTTGGGTTTGACGGTATTCACAGTTAAGTCAGCAGCAAGGGCTTGCAGCGCGGAAAGTTTCTTTGTTTTAAGCTTATTTTGAGAGAGAGAGAGAGCAGCGTGCAAGCCCGTAGGAGCCAGGAAGGAACAGAGAGAGGGGGAGAGAGAGGATCCCAAGCAGGCTCTGCACTGTCAGCGCATGGCTCGATATCAGGCTTGAACTCACAAACCGTGAGGTGTGACCTGAGCCGGAAGCAAGTTCGACGCTAAACTGAGCCACCCAGGTGCCCCGAAAGGTTTCGACACGGTAGTTCCTGTACCGAGACGTGTTCTTGAGCTGGCGAGTAACCTCATCAGTGGCCAAAGGCGTCCTTCCGTCATCCTGTCCACTCCCAGTGTCCCCTATCTGTCGGTTCTCAGCAACATCGGGTCACTCCCCCATCTCTGTTCTCCCTCCCTCCTTCCCCTACTTGCTTTGTGTCTTGGCCTGACTGCTGCAGGTGGAGGGAAGTCCTTCCACTCTGTGGTGTAATCACAACTGGGTTCACTGGGGGTTTCGGTACTGACCATTAGACCCCGTGCCAGGCGTGGAGTTGCCCGGCAAGGATTTTTAGATGTAAATACCCTAGACGTTCGAGCCTTCGTGGCATCTCCGATACGACCTCGAGACCGCCCCGCGAGTCCCGTCCATCTGCGTGTAGATCACGTGCCAGCCTGTCTTTCTGTACGCGGGCCGAGTGTGGTAGTAGCTGAGTGATGCTCACAAACGTGCATCTACTGAGCATGTGCCCACGGCTCTGCTCCCTCGTAAACCACTGGTGTCTCTGAGAGATGACGTTGGCCACTCATCGCTTATTCTCAGTTCCAGCGGCCTAGATCGGTGATTTGTTTTCTGCCCTTCGCTAAAGCCAGGAGCCTCGCCTCAGCCGCCCCAAGTGGTGCTCCGGCCGCCGCTCGGCCCCCGGTGGTGACGTGGGCATCTCGACAGGGTTGCTGAGCCTCGCCCGGTGCTGGTGCACACCTCCGGGTTCAGGAGCTCAGCTGGGAGAGGCTCCTGCAAAGGGGCAGGGTGGAGGCATGGGTCACAGACGGGCTCTCTACCTGCTCCGCTCCAGGCTTTTGGCAAAGCGGGGCCGGGCTGGTTGCCCTTCATGGGGACGTTTTCTGTTTCGGGGTGGTTGGAATGTAAACATTGGGACATTTCAAAATAAAGCTCGTGAGAAATATTGAAGCAGCGATAACCGTGGCTGCGACGTGACTTACGGCCCGCTTGTCAGAAAGCTGGTGTCCCTCTTCTGTCCCAGGCTCCCAGAGGGAGGTTGCGGCTCTCCCTGTAAACGCCCCTGCCGTCCCACGGTGGCCTGTTTATGCAGGGGCTCTCTCCCACACCTCAGCTAGCTTCCGTGTCAGCATCAGAAGAGCTGGTCTGGAAAGCCGTCAGGTTTCCCGGCAGTTCTGATCATAAGCGGAGCTTCCTTCTGCCAAAGGTTGAGGCTCCTTTGAGTTGAAGTTTGACAGTCAGGGCGCCCTTTCACACACAGTCTAGGTCACTCCCGCAACGACTGGAAGGAATCTGTGCCTGAGCAAAGCCAACGCCCCTTGCTAAGGGTCTGGCTCGGAAGCCCGCCCCGCCGAGAGCCTGGTCTCTGCCCCACCGTGTCCTCCCCGGGTCCCGGGGGGGGCTGGATCTGATCTGCATCTGGCACACCGCCGGGGGCGAGGTTTCCCCTTTCGGACGGGCGGAGCGCTAGCCACCCCACTGCCCGCCCCCTTCCCTCTCCCCGAGCCGTGGGCCTGTCTCCCCGTCATCACGGTGGCCGGCCTTCCCCTGCGTGAACGCTGAGCTCTGGGCGTTTGTATGTCACATCACCCTTGAGAAAGCCCAAATCTGGGGCTTGTAACGATTTTCAGTTTGCAGAGGCACAGACGAGTTGCTTGCACGAGAGGCCGGGAGCTCCGTCGTCTGCTGGTCCTGGAGCCCTTCCTCGCGGAGCTCTCTCGCGGGCGAGGTGGCCAGAGAGAAGACTGGGCGGCTCGCCGGGGTAGCCAGCCTGGGTGTGGGGAGACCCGAAAGAACTAACGAACCCAGAGCGTCTGACACCATGTGGAGCGGTGCCTCTCTCCAGACCTGGTCAAGGGCGTCGGGTCTGCTGGAGTCAGAGGTCAGGTGTCAGCAGCGCACGCGGCCCCTTGGCTACCCGGGTCCCAGAGACCTGCAGCTCCCAGGCACCAGACCCCGTCCCTCCTGTGTGCCCTGCTCCTGCAGTCAGGCGAGACTCGGGGCTTTTCGTTACGTAAAACGGTACTTTTGAGATTTTAAGATCACGAATGGCGCGGTTTTCGGGGTTAAGGAAAGCACGTGTGGCAGGGAACGAAGTTTCCACAAGGAGAGGAAAAAGGTCACGGTGCTCTGGATAGGAGGTCAGGGGAAGGTGCTCTCCGGTGATAGACTTCCAGCTTCACTGCTGGGAGGTCACAGGTGGGAAGGGAGAGGGGTGGGGGTGGGGGAGGGCCACAGAACAGGACAGGGGAGCCCCGAGCCCTCACGGAAGGGCTCCGCAGTGAGGAGAGTACGGGCCGGTCTGCGCAGCCCTGGAGCCCCTTGTCCCCCCCGAGCTGGCCGGCTGCCTCCCCCGCGGTGCAGGGCAGCAGGTCCGTTTTCTCACGTGGGACGTGCCTGGCTTCCACGCGGCTTCTCCTCAGAGCACTTCCAGGGCTGTGCGTGGGTTCTTGTCGCCCCAGAGGCCGGTGGGCTCCAGGTGGCTGTCCTGCTGCTGGAACCCGAGGGAGCCCCCCTCCCGACCCCTGACGCTAACACTCTCGGGACCACTCTTGCTTGCTGTCCTCCCGGGCGCCAGCAGGCCGAAAACAAGCACGGTGGTTAGAAGTCGCTGGTGAAGCTCCCCTGCGGCGGTTGTGGAGGGAATCGGTTGGAGGCTAGAGCTCGTTTGGTGTCCCCGCTTCCGGACACTGAGACCCAGGTGTCGGGTCTGGGCGGCACCTCGGCCGGCGCTGCGGGGCCTTCTGCCGCCAGACTCGCGAGGGCTGTGGGCAGCCCCGTCTCCCCGGCTGCAGACCGGCTGACGGTGCACGGCGCTCTGCGTTCTGCGTGCTTTTCACTGAGGTCGTGGGGCCGGCCTGGCCCCAGGGAAGCCCGACTGGAAGGCAGTGGGGTGTTTACGGTTCGCAGTGTTACATCTTGTCTCTGAGATGGATCGCTGGAGACTGCGGCGGCTCTTTGGGAAACGACGCACTGGTTTCTGGTCAGCTGTAGGTGTCCACACCTCTCCTTTGTGACCTTGGGGGTCGCCCCGGGGCTCTTGGCCGTGCTCTGGAAGTTGGGAGAGCAGTTCGCCAACAGCCCCCAGGGAGGATCCTCCCCGAGCGCGTTTGAGTTGAGCACGGGGTGCTTTGGACTCGTGAGCTTACGTGAGACCGTGTCCTGTCTCTCCCAGAGGACTACCCCAACGGCACCTGGCTGGGCGACGAGAACAACCCGGAGATGCGGGTGCGCTGTGCCATCATCCCGTCCGACATGCTCCACATCAGCACCAACTGCCGCACCGCCGAGAAGATGGCGCTGACGCTGCTGGACTACCTCTTCCACCGGGAGGTGCAGGCCGTGTCCAACCTCTCGGGCCAGGGCAAGCACGGCAAGAAGCAGCTCGACCCCCTCACCATCTACGGGATCCGGTGTAAGTGTGGCCTTTCTCTCCGCTCACCTCCGCCGGTGCCCGGTCGCGGGGAGGGTCTGGCTGAGGGCGGGTCGTGTAAGGTAGCGTCTCGGGGCCGAGTCTGGACCCACGCTGTTGGCTCGAGAGGATGCTGGCCTCGGCACTAGTTGCAGAGCCGGGAGAGGAACTTCCGGGTGGAGCGTGTCCTTTAGTGAACATCGCCGGTGCCTGCCCGTGGGAAGACCCTGGCCTCGCTGGTCCTCAGGCTGTTCCGAGGCCTGGAGAGGAGCAGAGCCAGAGCCTTCCCCATCCTCTGCTGACCGCGGCCTTTCCCTGGCTTCCCCCTGGCGTGAGCAGGGTGCCGTCTCCCTCCTTCCTTTCCAAGAGGGCTGTTGATGGGCTGACCTCCCGACCGTAGCCGGCGGAGCTCATGGTGCTGGTCCTGATATCCTCACGGCCTGTGTGGTGCGCCTCCTCTTTGAAGAGGGCCCCGTGCTCAAGTCAGTGATCCCTGTGTACCATTGGTGACATTTAAGGGGTGCACATGGCCCCGCGGGTGGCCCATATCCTTATCGGCAGCACCCGCTTGCCTCTCACCCCTGGGCTCGTCCGATCCACAGGGCCCGCCCGACTCCAGGACGCGTTGACGTGGCTTATGATACAGACACAAAATGAAGCAGAAAGACACGAGACGCGAGACTTCTAACAGAAAGGCTGGGTAGCCGCGTGGGAGACCCAGGTTCTGGAGGGCCACTGTGCTTGAATGTGAGGTTTAAGTCTCATCTAGCAAAGGGCGGGGAAGTGAGTGAGTTATACCTGGAACTCACTATCTCAGACCAGGGAAGGGTGCTGTCCCACCAGGAAGGAGTCGTTTTTGTCACAGGAAACTCTCTGATGTCGATCCATGAGCCTTCTGTTGAGGACAGAGAGAAACGGAAAGACTTTTTCCGTAGTTGTTCTAAAAATAGCGGGTATGTTTTTACCTGTTCTCTTATACTTTAGATTAAAACTGAGCATTTTCTCCTGACTGTAGATCTTCCTGGCGGTCGCTAAGAGACGGAACCCAGGTCCCTCTTACACTACAGCGGCTCGTCGCCATGGTGTCCCCATTTGTTGGCCCTCCACTTTCTGCCTCTCCTGTCTGACCCGCTAGGGGTGTCTGTCACGGATCCTGAGAACCGTCCCTGGTACTCTTCTGAGAGGCCGTTCACGTAACCAGCCGACGTCAGCCCCCGAGGTGGGGCAAGAGCGGTTCACGGTCGGCGGCGGACTCTTCCTGAGGGCCAGGCTCTGTGGGCCGCGGGGTGTCTTGGAACCGCTCCGCCCTGGAAGTGGCCACTGACAAACAAGTAGGCCCGGCTGTGTTCCAACAAAACGTTATTTTTCAACAGCAGGCGGCGGGCTGCCGCCGTCCGCCAGCCCCCGGTCTGGAGCGTGATGCCAGCTGGGACCCTCCGGTGTGCCTGCGCCACTCTGGTCTCTGGGCACGTGGTGTGTGTGCAGCCCGAGGACTCGTGCTGGTGTGTCGACAGGCCGCCGTGGGGTGGTGTGTGACCCCGTGACCCATAGTGCCCTGTGTGGCGGGTTTGTGAGGGTGAGGGAGCCGTGGTCCCCGATTCCCGATGGCTCTGCGGGCCGTCAGGTGTTTGTAAATGGCCACGGCCCTGACAGTGTGTCAGGGGCTTGGAAGGGGAGCCCTGATGGAGAGGCTCCGTCTGTGGCCTGGACCGGGCCCGGGGCTGCGTGGGCACGGTGGCCTCCGGGTGGGAGGCTGCTCTTCCCATGGGGAGTCGACAGGCCTCCTAGGACCGGAGGCTGGAGGGTGGTTGCCTCTCATTTGCAGACGCGCCTTGGAGCATCAGTCCAAGGAGTACGGGCGGCCTGTGTGCGGGCCGTGACGTGCAGGTTATTAGGCAGAGGTTTGGAGAAGGTTCCCTGGAGGTGATGGGGAAACCGGGGGGTGGGGCCCAGAGCAGAAGCACGTGGCAGTGGGGCCAGTGTGCTGGTGCCCAGGGAGACCGTGTGTGTGTGTGGGGGGGGGGTTGCGTGCTGCATCAACCAGACAGGCCGGTTCTGTTCCTGTGTGTGGGAGCTGGGCTCTCCCATGAGCCCTCCGCCATCCGGGAAACCGAGCTGTCTTCCTGGGGCATCAGGAGGCGCGAGATGCTGGCATGTGCCGCGCAGTAGGGGCTCAGCGCGGGAGCTGTCCGTTTCCCCCGGCCTCGCAGGTTCAGGGCACGTCCCCTGGGAGGTTGGGGCGTCCCCTGCGCTCACCAGCTGTGGTACCGCATGCGCCCATGCCAGCCGGGCGAGCCGAGGCCCCCCGGAAGGTAGCGCAGCCCCAGACGGCCTCTCCTTGTGAGCTCCTGGGGGATGGAAATGTGCCCGCATCCACGCCTGGCATCCGCGCCTGTGGTGCCCGGTACCGCGGAGACACGCGGTAGTGCGGGTTGTGAAACTGCTCTGGGGGGGGGGGGGGGCGCCTAGCAGGGTGACCTTCAGGGAGACTGAAGAAGGACGGTGTCGTAGCGGGGCTGTGTTGAGAGACTAACACGGGGGTACGGCCCAGGTTGCAGCAGTGGAAGCAGAGGAGGGCAGACAAACTCTAGGAATTCCGGAGACACGAGCAAGGCTTGGCTGAACCGAGACCCGGGAGGTCAGATCGCCCGATTTCTCTGCAGCAGAGGACCGACTGACCGTCAGAAACTTCTGAGTTGCCAGCACAGTGGTTGTATTTGCTTCGAAGCCAGGTGGTGGGGGCCTGTGAGTGTTTCGGCGGGAGACCGGCCCGCCCGCGTGTTCCCGTGGGGGCCCGAGGAAGAGTTCTGGGGTGCCGGGCTGTCCGGGGGCCGGCGGAGCGCCGCCACAGACAGCTGCTTTGTGCGAGCAGCCACACTTGGCCTGTTTCTTTCCCAGGCCGGGGCGGCCTGCGGGTGTCGGTGAAGTGGGAGGGGTCCCTGACCCGACGTGTGTTCGCTGTTTTTTCACAAGTGATTTGCAGAGAACGAAGGAGTGGCTTTTCAAAAGGAAAACAGTCCCCTGCGCTCAGTTGTGAGAGACCGTCCCCAGGGAGCCTTCCTGGAGCCGCGGGGCCTGCCCTCACCGACTCCCTCCCTCCGACGAGGCCTGTTGAGAGAGCAGGCGAGGAGTCGCCTGGAACTAGGCTGGAACTGGCCATCTAACCGTGGCTCTGAGCTTGTGGCCCCCATCCACCACGTGCAGCCTGCGTTCTCAGCTTCCCAGCCAGAGGAGCAAGAGGGGCGCGGGCTCGGGGCCCGGAGCCCTGCAGACCGTGGGGCGGGCTGCGCCTTTGCTGTGGGCCGGCAGGCGGGATGTGGCCCTTGTGAGAGCCCGGCTCCGTCACGCGTGCCCGGAGCAGGTGACGGTGGGCGTCCTCCTTTGGAAGAGGGGTGTCGGGGGGCCTGGGCGGAGCTCGAGGAGTGGCTGGGTGGGAGGGCGGGTGCCTAGTCCCATCGCACACCCACCTGCCTGCCGGCTCCTCCCATCGCGAAGCCTGGGCTTTCCCCTCGGCCCCTAGTGGCCGGGGCACAGTCCTGGGCTGAAGGGGCACAGGCGGGTTGGGTTTGAGTCAGGACTCCGGAGGGTTGACCGCGTGGCTTTGGGCCAGTCCCACGTGCCCCGTCACGCGTACTCGGACAGCAGCCCGCAAGGGGGCGGGGGCACCACCTACACACACTAGGCCCCTGTTGTCGTCGTCTCCCCGCAGCCCGTCCTGGACTTCCTGTGAGAAGCCGTTCACCGGGCGAGGGGCCCTCTCAGTGGGAACCTTTAGATGGGATTTTGAGGTGTTAAAAGTAGTTGTTGATTTTTTCTGACTTTGGGCCGGTTCAGATTGTTGCACAAGAACCAGAACACAACAGGTGAAGCAGTGGATCGGACTGCTGAGGGCCGAGTGGCGAGAGTGGCTCGGTGGCTTTGTCGCGCCCGCCTCTGTTTTCAGCTTCCTGCGGACCCGGGAGCCTCGCTCACAGCTTCCAGAACGCGACAGCTGCTGCCGCCAAGTGCAGTCATCACGGGGAGGATTCTCATCTAAATTTCCCCTTTTTGTTTGTCAACAGAAGTAGTTTTCTCCCTTTCCTTTCTCTGGGGAAAAGGAATTCTGAAACATCCGTGGGCCGTGTGTCTGAGAACTGCCTTTCTAACGAGGAAACGTGCGTTTTCGGGAGGGAAGCGGTGCCTAAAATACTCCCTGAGAAATACACGCTTTTCAGGGTGCAGCTTGAGGGCTCCCACGGATGGGAGGGCTCCCTCAGACTCGGGTAAGCTAGCCGCATAGGTCGCGTGCCGTGTGTACAAGCAGCACGTTACCACAGCCGTAAACGTCTGGAACGTTTTCGGGCGGGGCTCTCAGCTAAGAACGCCAGCCGTTGCCTTCTCCCCCTCGATTTGCAAATACGGCTTTCGTTCTTACGGTTCATCCCAGCGAACCACCGAGCCTCTCCTGGACGGTAATGTGGAGCAAGTCGCTCGCCCGCGTGAGCTGCTAGAAACGCGACGAAAGCACCCGTCGGGTGGACAGTCGCAGACCTCTGAAGGTATCGCGAAGCCTGCTGGTGTGGAGGTGAGGTCCCGTGGGGCCCCCGAGCCCTCGGGAGGTGGTCTGAGCTCCACTTGGCACACGCCAGAGCCCTGTGTTCACAGAGGATGGCGGCCCCCCGGTCCGTCCCAGCAGCTGCGCCCGTAGAGGGCGGTGTTTCGTGACCGCGCGGCCGTGACGCAGAAGCTGGTTGGCGCCCACCTGCGCGAGCTGAGGTCCCCTGGTGCGCTCGGGGTGTCCCGGGGCGGCGTCACAGAGTCACAGAGCACCGTGCGCTGGGGGCTCAGAGCAGCAGGGAGTCCCCCTTCTCTCCGCCCCGGAGGCCGTAAGCCTGCGATTCTGGAGCCGGCTGGCAGCGTGTGACAGCACGGCTCCTGTCACTGCTCGTGTCCTCCCTGCGGACGTGCTCCTCTCCTCTCCTTGTCCGGACACCAGTCCCGTGGGATCCCAGCACACCTGCGCCGGCCTTCTTTCCAAGGGAGGTCACGTTCTGAGGTTCTGGGAAGGACGTGGATTTCGGAGGACACTTCACGGGGCACAGGGCTCGGGTTCTCCGGAGCTTGATACTCGAACGCGGTGCCTTACGCGGCTTCTGTGGGGGTGCCCGGCACTTGTGTTTGGTAGCGCCGAGGCGCCAGAGGGAGTGCGGAGGGGGGCAGGTTTGGTGAGCACAGGTGAGAAGGTGAACAGTCGGGGCCCTGGCTCACAGGTCGCCCGGACACAGGGCCTTGGGGAGGCCCTCAGCCTCCCTTTCTTGCTTCTCCTCAGTCGGGGCCATCACTGCCTGGGGAGCGGGGCTCACCCGGCTCTGCGGCCTGGACACTGGACAACACACGGTCTGTGGGGAGGCGCGGTGACCAGTCCTCCTCACTCGGGGGCTAAAGATTTCTGTTGTTTTTCTAGGTCAGTCGCTGTCAAGTCAAGACCAATTCTAAGAAATAAACTTCTGGCACGCAGTCTTCTGTTCTTTCCCCTCGAACTTGAGGTTATGTGAGCAGTGATAGTGGTTTTCATTCCTCTGTGGCTGATGAGCCCCATGCCACCCACCGAGGACGTGAGATCGCCAGCTCTGTTTCTTTTTCCCACAGTGCGTCTCAGCTCTATGTGGGGCTCATTGTTGGAGAGCTGGAGTGTGGTTTCATGATTTGAACCACCAGTGTCGGGATGGGCGTTCCGGGATGTGGGAAGGCGCTTAATGGTGACGGAGCTTCAGCTCTTTGGGAGGGAGGGGGTGAGCAGACAGCTTGCCGGGGAAGCAGCAGAAGCAGGCTCAGAGGGACCGTATTTTGGGGGGCGGCTGAGAGGGTTTGCCTGCTGAGCACTCTCCCCCAAGACAGTGAGGGGACAAGTGGCTTGTCTTCCGGAGGAGATGAAGCCCCACAGCTGCCTGGGGACCCCATGTGCTGGGGAAGGCACCGGAAGCTGCCTGGAGGTGGCCGCGTCTCCTGCACAGGGTCGCTGCTCACTTTTGTCCGAGGTCTCCTGTGTGTCCGTGGGTGGGGCCTCGGGTGCTGTGTAAGGCAGGGAGGTGCTCCTGGGGGTTATGTGGCCATTTCTCCTCCACCCGGCTGGGTGCCGGGAGGCCTGGATGTTAGCCTCTCACTCCCGACAATTCTACAGGCTCTGAAGCTAGCTTGTTGACTGTCTAATTTTGTGCGTTTTTCTTGTGACCATCACACGTGAAAGGTGTTTATTTGTGGGGGTGTGGGGAGAGAGAGAGAGAGAGAGAGAGAGAAAGCTCCCACTAGGGAGGGTCAGAGAGAGGGTGAGAGAGAATCCCAAGCAGGTTCCAAACTGTCAGCACAGAGCCCACCGTGGGGCTCGGTGTCACAAACTGTGAGGTCGTGACCTGAGCCGAAACCAGGAGTCGACACTTAACCACCTGACGCACCCAGGCGCCTCTCAGAGTAACCTCTTTGTCACTCATCATGAGACGTCTCTTCCGCCGTGCGTTCGTTAAGCTGCGGTGCTCCGTGCTGTCCGAAAAGACAGGGGCGCTTTCGGGAAAGTCGGAGAAAGCCGCATTTCCAGGCAGCACAGAGCGGTCTGAGGCTGCACCCCGACACCTCCGCGGGCCCCCTCGGGGCAGAGCCGAAGCCTGCGTGTGGGCACCTTGGGGCGCACCTTCCCCCTGCGCCCGGTGCTCTCCGCGGGGAGCCGGCTGTGCTGCTGACCCGACGGCGTTGCTGGCGGCCGCGGGGTGGGTGCTGCCGGACGTGCTGTTGGCAGGAATACGCAGCGAGGTCTCCGGACAATTTAAAAACGGCTGCTGTGTAACTGTACAGACGTATGCTTTTTCTTCAAAGGGTGTAAGCCAGGCTTTGAACTGGTAAGTTGGTTTTTACAAAGTGGAACCTAAATGTTAACGTCACACATTCATGTGTGTCGTGTACGTTCGTGTCTGTTACCAAGTATTTAAAATTTCAGGCGACGTCACTAGTTCCTAGCAGCATTCGGGAGGCTTCTCCCTGCCTGTGCCGGTGTGGGGACAGGAGGGTGGGGTTTATTTAGGTCCTCTTACCGAAGCGCGTCCCTGGAAGGGCGTTCTGACGGCGCTGGGTTGCCGTTTCCCCTCTCTCGGCACCGCTGTCCTCGGCTCTGCCGTGACATCAAAGTTGGTAACCAGCCCAGAACGTTCCGAGTCAATCCCTTGAACTTAAAGCCATCGTGGGGCACGTGGCAACCACTCAGTAAATATTGATCGATGATTTGTGGCTATTTTAGAGGGGACCTGGAAATCAGCAAGCAAGGAGTTGGGCCTCATTTGTGTATTTCCTTCTGTGCACGAGGCTTGCAAAATGCAGCTGGAAGTTCCTTGGATTATTTTCCTTTCGGACCCTGTAAATCCTGTGTGTCCTCAACCCAAGGCCTTTTCATCTAGATGACGGAAATTTTGGTTGTCGTATTTAGAGTCGGAGGTCGTAAGCACATGCTCGTGAAATCAAGACGCATCTTTCCGAGAGAAAAGAAACTTGATGCTTCTGTGAATTTAGGAAAACGAGCACTCCCTTTGTTGCGATTGTCTCGGCAGGAGGAGGTCTTAGGGATCAGGCGGCCGTCACGCTCTCCGCGGACAGTGTAAACGCGGCCTTCCTAGCAGTCAAAACAGGAAGTTTTTCAGCTCCGTCTTTTTATTATGAAAGTTTTGAATTTCATCCACGTGTTTTCCTGTGAGTCGGCGAAGTTCCGCGAGCCGCTCGAGTAGAGGTCATCCAGTCGAAGAGCGTTTCTTGTGGTTCCCATGGTGGTGACTGACTTCCTGTTGTCTCGGCAGAGAAGAGGCCAAGTGTCCAGTGAAGGTCTCTGTTGGCCCCCTGCGCCTCAGTGGCCTGCCTGATCCCCCGTTTCCTTGTGGGGGAGGGAGGACTCCGGTGCCGTTCAGTCACGTTCTGAGAGTGCTCTGTGGTGTAAGTGGTTGACGAGTGTGGGCGTCAGTAAGATGCGCCGCCGGGCCCAGAGGAACCAGGGCAAGGCCGCATGTGCCTCGGGGAGCGGGGGAGGGCATGCCATTCCGCGGGGCTGCGGGCTCTCGGGAATAAAGAATGATGTGCCCGCGGGGCGTTTTCATCCTGACCGGGCGCAGAGGGAGGGCACAGCGAGTCACAGAAGCCGGCCTCGGACTCGGGCAGCGACGGAAGAGTGTCTTCGGGTGGATCGTGACCGCATTTAGTCCACCAGGGCCGGGGCATCTGCCGTGTGCCCGGGCGGTCTGGGCTCTCGGCACAGCACACACTGTAAATGTGTCCGTCCTCTAGGTGTCAGCCGGACAGGGTGCGGGTGGGAGGGACTCCGGGTCCAACCGGCTGGTTCCGGGCAGGGCTGCTGAGGTCGAGTCCGAGCCGAGATCGGGGGGGAGGGGGACGGCCGCAGGCCCGGAGGCGCGGGCGGAGGGGAGCTGGTGCTTGCGGACACAGCTCCAGTGGCGTCGTGGGCTTCGGTTTTAACCTCGACCTTCAGGCCCCTGAGTGCCGTGTGTGGAGTGTGAGTGGACGTGGTTGAGCGCGGGCGTGCTGGAGGCCCGTGGGGCCCGGCACCCAGCCGGCCGCCTCGTGGACCGGTCAGCGCGTGAATGTGTGACGTCACGGGTCCCTGCTGGTGAGGCTCTCAGCCCCCGGCCACGTGTCGCTGTCCCGTGTTCGTGTGGCTCGCACACGGCCGGGACGTGAGGAGTGGCCTTCGTCTCGCCGTCCTTTAACACGGGGTGTGTGCTTTCAGGTCACCTTTTCTATAAATTTGGGATCACGGAGTCTGACTGGTATCGAATCAAACAGAGCATCGACTCCAAATGTCGGACAGCCTGGCGGCGAAAACAGCGAGGCCAGAGCCTGGCCGTCAAGAGCTTCTCGAGGAGAACGCCGTCCTCGTCTTCGTACGGCGCTTCAGGTACGCTCCGTTCGGAGTCCCGAGTGCCGCGCCCTGGGGGGCTCGGGGGGAGCGGGCCAGCGCCACCCACGGCACCCCTCAGCGCGGCGACGGGGAGCCCGGCTCCGTGCGCGCCCTGCAGGTGAGTTATCTCGGGACCGCCGTGGGTGCTGCGTGGGGTTCCCTGAGCGGCAGGACGGGGCCGGGTCTGGCGGCGAGCGCCGTGTCCTGTCCTCCCTCCGCCAGAATACTGAGCGCGCCGCTGGCTTCTTGTCCTTGCTGGTGTCTGCGTGGGGGGTGCGGACGAGGTGGGGGTCAGCCCGGGTCGTCGTGCTCATCGCTGCCGCTCTGAGTTAGACTTCCCCAAAAGAGCAAGGGGACATTCCAGATTTTCCCTTCGGGCATCGTTGGAGCTCCGACTGGCTTTTCCGAAGCAGAAGGTTCACCAGGAACGCCACTGGGACTTCGGTGTTGCTTTTTTAAAAGCTTTTTAAAAAAATCTCCACAACGTCTCCCTTGGCCTCGGCTCGTAGAACCGGAGCCCCGATCGGGGCCGGGGTCAGGACCCCAGGGCAGCGCGGGCAGGGTCAGCCGGATTCTCGTTCCGCGGCACTGTGGCGACAGACCCGGTGGCCCGGCATCCTTGCGGGGTCTTGCCTTTCTGAAGCAGACCTCGGGATGTGGCTCGCCTCTCGTCTCGGTAGCGACTTGCGAGCAATCCCTGACGACGAGGGGCGGCCACACACGTCGTGCCCCCAAGCCGTGGTTCTCTGAGCGGCAGTATCGAGGGACCTTCCAGCCAGGGATCTAGGCCCGTCTCTCACAACGAGCAATCCTGTTTGGGGAACTGAGGGAGGTAGCGACCGTACGATGTGCTGAAGCGGTGGCCCCCTGAAGAGGTCGCCCGCCTTCGTGGGTCTCCGGCGGGCGGGCGTGGACGCCATACACTCAGGGAGGTAGGTTTCAGGCGGGCCCGGGATCGGCCGCCCTCTCCCTGGGGTCCGAGGGGCTAGCACGGAGCTGGCCCGTGGCTAGCGCTCAGTGTCTGTCCCGAAGGAGCGAGGAGGAAGGGCAAGATGAGGCTTTCTCTGTGGAGACGGCGCGGCCCCGTTTCAGGACCCCCGGGCAGCGGCCCGGAGCCGCGAGTTTCTGACAGGCAGCGGGGGTGCCCTCGGGCCGGCCGGCACCATGTTTGAGGGTGGAAGGTGTCGAGTCCGGTGAGTGGCCGGGCGGGTGTGCTGGGGGACCCCGACTCTGCTTCCGACCCCCCGATCGGAGACTCGGGGGTCTTAGCCTCCTGCTCAGGTGTGATTCCTGCTGTGTGGTGGTGGCGTTCCGGCTTGTTTCATGCTTACTTGGGATTTTTCATCTCCCTTCCAGTCAGTAGTGTTGCTTTCAACTAAACGATAGTGGTTGTGTTTACCGGGACAGGAGTTTCTTCGATTGTTTTTTTGTTTACTAAGCCTGTCAGCATTTCTTCTAAGATGCTTTGGGTTTGAGTAACTCTCGGGCGTTGGCGGCTTCTCGTGGGCGGTGAGTGGCCGCCGTGCGAGCTTGTCTTTACTTCCCGAGTGCCCTGGGCGGGCTTGGCACGCGGGGCGTGAGCCCAGCGTCTCAGGACGCCCTGTCGGGAATAGACGGTGTCTGGGAAACCCCGGCCGCCCGCCGACACCGGTGGCTTTGGAAGAACAACAGTAGCCCCTCGCGTGGCCTGGGCGGCGGCTCCTCTCTCGGGAGCGCAGCGCACTGGCACGGGGAGCGGGCAGGGCTGCCCTCGTCTTGCCCTTCCCGGAAGCGGGTGTCGTTCCCGTTCCCGCGTGAGAAGGCTGCTGCCAGCCCCCGGTGGTGCGCAGGGAGGAGGAGGAGGAGGAGGAGGAGGAGGAGGAGGAGGAGGAGCTCTTAACAAGTCTCGGGAAGGAGACGAGCACGCACGGTTCCTTTCCCGAGGCCCGCGCGCCTGGGGTGGGTCGAGGAGGCGCCCTGAGCCGCTGTAGCCCGTCCCCGGCTCCTGCTCGCGCCCCGCAGCCGGCCCTTCCCGTGCGGCCCGCCGGCGGCCAGAGCTGCCTGCCGCGCGCCTGGAATCGAATTCTCGAGAGAGACCCAGAGCGTGTTTTTCTCTTAACGCGCTTTTAAAAACGTCCGTTGCTTTGGAAGTTCCTGTTGATGTAATTGTTTGCCATTTTATTGTACTGCATGCTTGACTAAAATTAGAGAAAACCAAGTCGGTGATTAGCTAACGGGACTCTGGCAGGTTCTCCTTGCTCTGTTTGTACGCTCTCAGCTTCACAAAGCAGATCTGAGACTGAAGGCTATTCTGGTGACAGAAATCATCCGGGAAAATGCAGTTAAGCCAGGATTCCTGACTTAATTCGGAATTGGTAGTCATTCCAGCAGGGTTTGTCTTACTTATTTTGGAATTACCAGATAAAAAAGGAATTTCCAAATAAATACTATTAAAGGAAATTCTGAGCCGAGGCTAGTTTATTTAAAGGTGAATCAGTACTGCCCATTTGAACACAAACCATACACTCCCTAGTGTCAGTGAATTCATAAAACACCAATTTATTAAAACATTTGTCTTGTACCGTCCCACCTGGCAACACCGTGGAAACTTTTGTAAGTGCTTAAGTTAAAGGTGGCTGCATTTCACGGTTTAACCTGCAGCCCGGCGCGCTCCCTGCGGGCCTCATCAGTGAGTTGAAGGCCTCAGGAGGGTGTCTGCGCAGCGCCCAATATTTTAGAGCTGCACAGAACCAGCTCGTAACAGTCCACTGCCTGCCCATCTGTGGGTGCAGCGGTCTCTCCTCTGGACAAAGAGGGGAGCGGGGGTGTGGGGGCTCTTGGAGCGGCCTGCCTTTCTGTTGCACACTCTTTCCTTTGTATAATTATAGGGAGCTGTTGATTAATTGGCAGATTCAAGAATTTGAGTCTTAGGTTTGAAAAGCGTTTACTTGCTACCCATATGTCCTGTTTTCTGCAGTTACTTTAGAACCTTGGGGTTCTAATTCTTCTTGGATCTCTGAACCCGTTGAGAACTGGCACGATCAGCTGATGTTTATTGACACTAGAGCAGGAATTATTTGAGCATCTATTTAGTTAAGTAGTTACGACTAACCTGCAGAGTGGACTCTAAGTGTTTTGGTCACGTACCCTCTTTAAGAGGTTGGAAAGTGTATATTCCTCCCTACGTATTTTTAAGTCGACATTTTAAAACGTTGATACCTGAAGCTTTTCATTATACTTTGAAATCATTGAGAAGGATGTAATTTCTGACATAACGCAAGTATTAACATTTTAACACCGTTATGTTAGTTTTTAAAATGTATGCAGCGAGGGGCGCCTGGGTGGGTCAGTCGGTTGAGTGTCTGACTTCGTGTCAGGTCATGATCTCATGGTTCAGTTCATGGGGTTGAGGCCTGCATGGGGCTCTGTGCTGACAGCTCAGAGCCTGGAGCCTGCTTGGGGTTCTGTGTCTCCCTCTCTCTCTGCCCCTCCCCCACTCATGCTCTCATTCTCTCTCTCTCAAAAATAAACATTAAAAAAATATTAAAATGTTATGAAGTGGAATGTATATACTGTGTCAATTTAACGCCCATGGAATAGAAGAAAAATATACTCATCTTTCATCTTTCTTTTTTCTCCTTTGTGTTAACAGTCCACATCTCGCTGAGTCTCATCCTGTTGTGTTTACGTTTTCTTACTGTCCGTCCACCATAATTCTGTGCGGAAAAATTGTATGCACAAAATCAAAACGTTTTTTCTGAGCCTTTAATTTTTTGAGCATTTGAGAATCTTCTATTGAGGTATCATTACAACTAATATTAATACACAACATGTCAACACAAAGGTCTCGTTTGGGATTAAACAAAAGAAGTGAAGGTTTATTGGAAACGCATCTTTAAACAAGAGGATGGAGAGTTTTTTCCATGGTGGGCTTAATTGTCCGTGAACAAATACCGATCCCGTACTGGTGAGAAGCAGGGTGTAACCCCAACTCTGTGCTTCTGTTTCACTTCTGCTGACGAATCCTGAGCAACTCGTTTAAACAAGCAGATGAGACTCCTCTGTCAGAATAGTCCTTCCCCGGACTCCTGTCCCCCGGTCAGAAACCTCGATCCCCAGCACTGACAACTCATGACTCTACAGGATGCCGTGGCCCCTTCACTGGGACCTGCCCACTGCTGTCCAGGAAGGAGGGGTTTCCTTTCCTCTTTGGGGGAAGGTGGTGCTGGGGAGGGAGGGAAGCCCAGAGGCGTGCCCACGGCTGGCCTGTCCCCCGCTGGTTGCTGAGGCCCCCTGTACTTGCCTGCAGAGACCGTGATGAGCACGCCGCCCCCCGCCAGCGAGATGCCGCAGCCTCCGCCACAGGCCCTGCACTACGCCCTGGCCAACGCCCAGCAGGTCCAGATCCACCAGATCGGAGAGGACGGACAGGTCCAAGTAGTATGTGCCCTTCTCGCTAGTCTGCCTCCACCGGGGCCAGGGCAGGCAGGGTGGGGGCGTGGCCGGTGGGGAGGGCGGGCCCCGGCTTCCCCTGCGTTTCCGGGTCGTGCCGTGGTAGCTTGGGGTGAGGTCAGAGCGCCAGTCTAAAGAAGTGGTTCGGGGTGTCGGCTCTGCATCTCATAAATGAGGGCGGTTCCCGAGGGGGTGTGTCCTTGTCGGTGTCCCCTCGTGGCTCCCCTGCGCGTGCTGCCCCCGTGGCCGCCGTCAGCTCTGGGGGTCAGGCCATTGGACCGTCCCTGCCCTTACCTGTCATCCTGGGAGGCGCTGTCGATGCATCATAGACAGTCTTCTCAGTTCGGAAACAGGGGCACCCTTTTCCTGAGGGAAGAAAATTTCCTCCTGGGGTCAGTGGAAAGAGCTAGTGAGTGGCCTCAGGGATCGCATAGCACTTCCTTTGGATGCCTGGCTGTATCTTAGACTCGTGTGGGCAGTTGGCTTAGCAGTGAGCCACACCCCTGCCTCAGCCCTCCTTGTGTGGTCTGGCCCAGGTAGAAATTCCTCCAGACTCATGCTGGCCCCTACGGCTGGGGAGAGCAGGAGGGCGGGAGCAGGAGGGCGGGAGCGTCACCAGGGAGCGGGACGTTTTCATGCCCCCGGGGTCCTGTTGGCCGTCCAGTCACACCCAGCTGCGTGACCAGGCTTTCTCCTGGAAAGCTCAGGGTGGCCTCAGTGTGACGTTGCACTCAGCATGCTGCCTGGAAAAGGGCCGGCTTCCGGAAAGTGCTAATGAGCGTTTTTGTGTGTGTTGGGGGGGGGGGGGGGTGGTTCTTCATCTTGCAGATGAGATAGATAGCAGTTACAGATGGTGAATAGAAATAGTGAATTCTTTGTTTAGGTGACAATCACAAAGGCGGTTAATTCTTACCTTTGTAGTAAGGAGGTTCTTGAAAGAACTCCAGAATAACTTCAAAACAGTTTACACGCAGTAAAATGAAAGCAAGAGAAACTCCTGCAGTGGTGTTGAGCCATGTTGGCATTTATGGGAATCGTTTATCTGCCTGTGTCTACAAACCTAAGTGGCTCAGTCAGTTAAGCGTCTGACTTTGGCTCTGATCCTGCGGTTTGTGGGTTTGAGGCCCACATCAGTCTCTACGCTGACAGCTCAGAGCCCCGAGCTGCTTTGGATTCTGTGTCTCCCCCTGTCTCTGCCCCTCCCCTGCTCATGCTCTGTCTCTCTCAAAAATAAACAAACATTAAAAAAAAAAAAAAAAGTTAGTCTAATTTTGTGGGAAACTTCTGTTTCCCTTCTTTTCCAAATGACCCTCACATTCTTAACTTTGCCTGTTGGGTAGCAGTTAAAGACTTGACAGATTTCTCCAGGCCCCATTAAGAGTTAGCCATAAAATGTTCTGTACGTGTCACATTCTGACAGTTTAAATTCAGGAGGCTATTTGATAAGCTTATACTATGCGTATATTGTACTATTCAGGATTTAGTTGTCCTGGGTTGCCGGCAGGTAACCGAAAACAAAAGTTCCAGAAAGCGCGTCTTGCTTGCTGTGGCCTTGATTTCCTTCTGATGCTCCTTGGTGTGTTCTCTTGTTGTGGATCCCACAGGGCCACCTCCACATCGCACAGGTGCCACAGGGCGAGCAGGTGCAGATCACGCAAGACAGCGAGGTGAGTGGCCGCCTTCAGAGCTGCCCAGGGCCCACGGGCTCCTTCCATGGCGGGAGATGGGTGGGGGTCCCCGGATGACACGCACGTGCAGCCGTGGCCACCTGACTCCTGCTTCCTTAGGAGGCGATTGTGCTGGAGGGGAGGGACCGTGGGGAGAGGGTCTCGGGATGTGTCAGGAGGGAGGTGCTTTCACCTGGAGGCCACGGGCTGCACACATCCAAGCCTTGTGAGCAGGCCGTGTGCCAAGGGAAGAGGCGCAGAGGTTCTGAGGGGCAAATAGGGATATGCCGCTGAAGGGGTGCTTGCTTGGTCCCGTGAGAAGCGGGCCTCACGCAGGAGCACGGTCCGTTTGCTGACCGGTGGGCGGGCAGGGAAGCAAAGGAGGAAGCCCGTACTGGGTGGGAAAGGAAAGGAGAGCGGACACGGGTTGCAGGAGGCCGCGGGCGGGGTGTTCTCTTGGGGGGGTGGGGAAGCTCCGTTTCAGAGGTGCCGAGGCCCAGCCAGCGGCCTGAGACGTCTGGCAGGATCCTCCACTGTGCAGGGTGCTTAATTTGCTCGTAGCCTCCAGAAGGAAAATCCATACAGATTTGTTTTAATACTCTTGTTGCTACAAAATCATTAGACTGCTGCTTGGATTTCAGTTTTTTGATCAACTTTGCCCTTTTAGATTTCATAAACGCCTCCCTGTTGTTCATGCGATCCCGCATTTTCTGTTTCTGTTAGGAATTGAGTGCCAGGAATTAGAAGACATTGCTGCTGCCACTAATGGTTACCTCGTAATAAGTTAGAGTATGTGATTAGCTTTATCACGGTAAAGCCTTGGCTTGTTCCTTTAACAATTAAATATTTTGTCCCAATGAAGGTATCTGTGAGGACAGTGACGGATGAGCCTACCAGACCTAAACCAATCATTTTTTCCCCAAAGAAATGACAGTGCATTTCCACCTGGTGAGACGCCAGTGGGCCTGCGTCTGGTCGGTTGTGTTTTGTCCTGTGTCTTCCTGTGTCCCCGTCAGGGACGCTGGATGAGGAGAACGCGGGACCTCTCTGTGCTGCTGTTGGTTCTTGTCATCAGAGTTGTTTCAGAATGAAATGTTCGGGGAAAAAATGACATTTTCATTTGGGGTCAGGATGGGGGGAGGTGAGCACGACGTTTTTCACAGTTTTTCTTCTGAAAAGAGGAAAAAGTGTCTGTAAATTCAGTTTTAAGATATTTTGTTGTGGAGTTTTTATCGCTACAAGGGGCTGAACTTTTGTAGAACTGATGTTGGTGGTTTTGCTGGCCATTCACATGTGGCACGGGGCGCTCCTGCCCCTGTCTCCTCGTGTCTGGAAGTTGTTCCGGTCCTTGACTTCTCCTTTTTCCACCCATTCTGCAGGGCAATCTCCAGATCCACCACGTGGGACAGGACGGGCAGGTGAGTGTGCATCTGCCGTCACTTACTGCCCGCTTGCCGTGCGGGTCACCAGACCTCGCGCTGCCGCGGGGCCGGCCCGGGAGTGAGAGGGTGGTGCAGCGTTAACTTTGGGGAAGTGCCGGCTTTACCCTTGCTGGCCGCAGACGTCCTGAAGGATGTGGACCCGTGGCAGTGGGGCTCTGGGCTGCATTTGGTTCTTTGTGGGATTTTATGTAGCTGTTTGTAGATGGAACCTCACCGGCTGTTTATCGTTGTTAATTTCCACGAATGTTGCGGATGCTGGGTTCGTGCAGTCGCTGTGTGTTAGAACGAGCTCGGTTTTGTTCTTGTGTGTTACTGCCAAACGCCAGTCACCACCTTCCCAAGTATCTGTGACGAAAGCGTAACTGCACAGTCACTGAGCACCTGATACAAATTGTCTTTACGAAGGAGAGTGCTCCTGCTGTGAGGGTTTGAGGGTGTGATTTGCTTTCTAGATCGAGTCTAAATTCCTGGTGGATTTGGGGATGGATATTTTCACGTCCTTTTGAAGAATTTGTATTAAAGAGACCTTTATAACCTTTGAATAATTACGGGAGAGAGTCTGAAGAATCTTCCTTTTCTTTGAAACGTGACTTACGAGCCACAAACCTCGAGCTCGATTCGTGTCGAGATGGTACTTGCTGTTCTCGAAACCAGCCGTGTTCTCCCCTTCCGAAACACCTGTGTGCGTTCCCGTTGTCAGTGGCGACGGCCCGGTGTCTGCCGTGCCTGGGGCATGAGGACGTGTGTCCCTGGAATCAGAAGCGGGAGGACGGCGGCACCCCCCGGGTTTCATCTGAAACCCTCCGAACGCCTGGGGAGAAGTGCGCAGACCTTAAGTTCAGTCACTCGTTTAGATCGGAGTGCCTCGGTTTTCGGTTTCGTCTTGAAACCTGCGCGTGAGGTTTTCCTCAGAGTCTTGAAGCGCCAAAAAGCCGAAGCAGTGCAGGGTTACCGAACGGTCCCCAGTTGTTGCCTCTGAGCCGTGTCTCGGGGGTAAGGTCGCCGGTCGGGCCCGTACAGGTCGGTTCTCAGCAGGTTTGTGCCGCATGTTTCTCTCGGTCGGGCACGAGATGTCCTGTCTGGGTGGGAGAGGACGGGTCGTCATGTGTGGTTTATCTCTGGTTTTGACCACTTCGTGGTTTGTGTTTATACTGGGAGTGAAATTTCATCCTAATGAAAACGTTGCTGAACTTTATAATTCGTGAGAAAAGAAAGTATGTTACATTTGACATCCTCCTCGTTCCCGTCTCTATTCCTGAGCAGCATTCCACTCGGGATTTTTGAGAAATAATCAGGTTTTTGTATCGCGTGAGTACCGTGCCGGTGTGTATGATTGTAGAGCGCACGTCCCCAACACCCCGTGAGAGCAGAGAGCCCAGCCTCTGTGGACGAGACGGCAGGTGCTGCTTTCGGCTCAGGAAGGGCTCCTGTGGTGGCCGTCAGAAGAGCCCCTCTCGGAAGAGTCCGCAGACCGGAGAGTTTTGTGCACAGTTACCGAGTGCTGCCTCACCGGAGTCGGCCGTCGCGCCCGGGCCTGTCCTCCGCGAGCAGCCGTTCTTCCCCTGCGTACGACCGTCGGGCACCCTCCCTGCTTCTTAGCTCCCTGCTTCTTCGCCAGCGCCCTGCCACGTCCCCACAGCTGCCAACCTGATCGCCGTCCGTGTCACACATAATGGTCTGTGAACCATCCGATTCTGTTTGCCTGTGGAATCTCATGCTGCCTTCCCACCTCGGCCTGATTCTCACTGTCCGTCGTGTTCGTGGGCCTCCGATTGCACACACACCTCGGGGGCAGGCAGGGGCAGCACTGGTGGCGGCCGGAGGAGTTTCAGGGTCCGTCACCTTTGTTCTTTTCTGAAGGAGACTCTGCTCTCTGATTGAGGTACGCAGCGTGTGTGTTCACGCGAGGGGCGAGGTGAGCCGTGTGCGTTCGTGCAGAGCTGCCTTTTTCTTTCAAACCCGCCAGCTGCTCCTTTCTTGTTTTCCGTTTGTGGAAATTCCTTTTTGTTATTTTATCATTTGGCCTGTTCTTGTTCGTACTGAGTTACCCTGCTTGTGACCGCTTCGTTTTGTAACTTCCCCAAAAACTTGAACAGAGAATGTTGTTTCACAAGACACAGAAGAAGCCTCCGCTCACCTCGAGGTCGCTGACAGGGTGACCTAGAAGTGTGGCCGTGTCGCAGGCGGGAGCGCCCGTGGTTCACTCTCCCGCCCTCGCCCCCACGGCCCGTCGGCTCTGTCTCTGTGCACCGGCCTCCCCCGCCCGCAGGAGGACAGTGCCGGGGCGCGGTGGCTCCTTCCCCTCCAGACGTGGCCTCCCCAGTTTCCGCGCAATGGAGCCTTTTCCCGGCCTGGCACGGGCGTTGGCGTTTGGTTTACTGAAGATCGACCGCACTAGACCGATTCCGGTTGTAGGCAGCAGAGGTGTTGAAAGGCCATCTCTGCTCTGCAAAGAGAAGAGCCTCCCTCAATTCCAGAAGCCCCCCGAAGAAAGTCACGTGTTCTTGTTGTTTTGGAGTTCACAGACCCACCGCCGGTCTCATTAGCTTCGTGTTCGCTTCTTACTCGGTAGTTCTGTCTGTCACTGGGAATCATTATGCAGCAACGCCCCAGATCTTTCCAGAGCAGCCGAGAGTCAGTCAGGGGCCAGAGCCCATGCCACCGGGCCCTCTCGTTCCACTTGCTTCCCGACCGGGACCGCCGAGCCCCTCCCCATCCTGCTCCTGTGGGGCCGTGGTTGTCCTTGGTTTCGTGGATGGGACGGAGGGACACGTGTGCTGTGCTTTGCTGCCGCCGGTGGGCCCGAGAGGCCACGTCCAGAGCGAGGGCTGGCACCTTTGTCGTGGCCTGTCGGGTCGGCTGCCCTGCGTTCGCACGGCCCCGGGCTGCGGGTCTGCCAGTGCCGCCCCCGCCCCGTCTGTGCTCGTCGGGCTACACGGGGCGAGATCCCAGTCCCATCCTGTGTGGGGCCCCCTGGGCTTCAGCCCTCATGTGGCTGCGGGGTCACGTGAGAGTGCGCCTGGCGCTTTAGAGACACGGGCTTAGGGCGCTTGTGTCGTCCCCCAAGTGTGGGAGAGAAGGGTCAGAGGAAGGACAGCTGACTTGCAGCCCGGCGGAGAACCACAGGTTTACTTGGAAGCCGCATTCCGGGGGACGGTCACGGCCGAGAGCAGGTTCCAGGCGGCCCCGGGCCAGGTGGCATGTTCACGTTTCCTGTTCTCTTCCCGGCTGTTCCTGGCTACGTGCAAAGACCACTTCCTAATCCTTCCTGATCTATTTTGGGGGGAAGCTAGATGGCCAGGTTCGTTGGGGTTGAAATTAAAATGCAGTCGTTAATACTGGTCACAGCCTCCGGGCGAGGGCGCCTTCTGGGAGCGCGATGGAGGAGCCTCGGCTCTTGTGGCCCTGTTTCCGGTGCTCCCTGGTGTTCAGAGAGGCACTTGGTGGGGCCGGTTCCTGCCGTGCTGATGTGTGTCGTCCCCAGTCTGAGCACAGGGCCCGTGGGGGTGCAGGTGACTTCTTGTACTGTTCCTGGCTCAGTGAGCGCTTCGGGGCTAACCTCTCCTGCTGGGGGAACGGAGAGCCGTGAACTTGGAACGGGGAAGCGCCGGGAGTGCCCGCGTGGTACTCGGAACCGTGGCATTTGTTTGAGAGGGTGGGCCTCGTGTAGCAGATCAGATCGGGAGCAGAGAAATGTGGAATTCTCAGGAGGAGGCCGGAGCCAGTCCTGCCCCGTAGCGATTCACAGGATGCCAGCTGGATGTGTGGACGAAGCACGGATAAAAGTGTGAGTCACGTGAAGTGATCTCGTGCTTAAGGGATTTCGGTTTCCCGAGTTAGCGGTGGGTATGACGGGAGGAGTTTTAATTCCGTGTGGATTTTCAGAAGATTCTGAAAAGGGAAAACAGTTCTCAAGGATTAAGAGCCCTAGGGTTGCCGTCTGCGGTGGGGTGGAGGAGACGACTGGGACGCGTTCTAAAAGAGAAACGATGGCCTTTCTCAGGTCCTGGGAGCTTTTTCACGGAGAGACGTGCTTATGCAGGCGGACCCGGGCCGCCTCGGGGAGGTGCCCTTGTTGCGGTGGTCGTGCCCACCCGCGCTGGGCCTCTGCTCCGGGTCCTTCCCGCTCGTCGGGCCCGTCCTTCCTCGCTCACTGCGGCGGGTGGACGGCCAGGGCACGTGGTGGAGCAGATGCCGGCCCGTGGGCCACGTGCCCGTGTCCACGGTGAGAACGTGGTTCTGCACCGTGGCTCTCGCACCTCTCCCTCGTGCGCACGCACGGTCGGAGCGGGCTCGCAAAATGATAGTGGCCTCACTGCGTGCTGATTGCTTTCACGCTTTTTATTCTGTCCTGTTCTGTTTTGTTTTTTTTTTTAATCTTTTGTGAAGATTGGTTGTGATGGGACACATTAACTCGACTTTGTGACCGCAGTTTGAACAGGACCAGAATCAATGACCACTGATGTCACTTTAAGACCTAAGATGTTCTGAGTTCTAAGTTCTAAGATCTAAAGTTCTAAGATGTTGTCATTAAGTAATTTTTAAAACATTTATGATTACATAGCATTTACGTTGTGAACATTAACACATCTTTCTTTTCATGTTTTGATAAAAGATAATTAGATAAAGCAGCGCATAGAAAGCTTATGCTTTTTTTTTTTAGAGTCTCAGTTAAGCTTAAGAAAAACGATTATGAACACTTGAACTCCAAACTCTTTTTCAGCATACTTCTGAAGCCACCTCATGTACATCAGGAAAATTGGGATACTCTTGGTACTTGAGCGTTAAAATGAAATCTTCCTGAAGGAGTCGGGAGTTGCCTTTCATCGTCCAGGAGCCTCCACCTCCAGTGCCGTGTCACCTGGCTGCCCCTGTCGCTGGGTCTCTAGGCCTTTTGCTGCTCACGCGCGACTGGGGGCTCCCGGGGAGGGGCGTGGAAGAGCTCCTCCTGCCGAGGAAGCAGGGCGGGGTCTGGGAGAGGGGCAGCCCTGTCCTGGAGGGGCAGTCGCAGCTGGTCTGTGCCGGAAGGCCCTGCTGAGAGCGGCTGTGGGGGTCAGGCCGGCCTCTGCCAGCGACAGGGGGCCTCTGTCCCGCAGCTCCTTCTGGACGTAATGTGCCTGAATCTCCTACTTGCTCTTGGTCGGAGAAAACTGGTGGTTGTGGGGCACCCCCCACCCCGGGTCGGCCCTGTGGCGCTGTCTAGGAGAAGAGGGCAGTTCTGGCAGAGAACAGCCTGTCATTTTGTCAGTTTTGTCGTGTGTATATGAGAGAGAGAAAGAGAGAGACATTATTCGGAAAGCTGTGTACTTAAGCATTAATTAGGAGATGCTCTGTTTCTTGTTAATATTAATGCCATGAATGAGCCTTTTAAAGAAGGAGTAGCTGAACCTGATCAGTGAAAAGCAGTTTAACTTAGAAATTTAGCTGTTCAAAACGAATAAAAATTGTTTGTTACGGAAATGCCGCACAGGGTTTGGTCCTCTCAGGGAACCCTCGGCAAGTAGCAGGTGAGGTGGCACGAGGCACTGTGTTTGTGTGACCGAAAATCCTAGGTGGAGACCACGGTGCTGCCGACACAGGAGCTGGGGAGGAAGTGGCCGAGAAAACCCCCAGGCCCGTCTTTAGCAGCTGAGTCCCTTGTAGAGTGAACCTCTCGGTCAAGGCAGCCTTTTTTACGAGCGTCAGCGAGCCTTGCTTCTGTCCCTGCCCCAGGAAGCTGAGCCCGGCAGGCGTTAACGAGACGGCCCTGGAGCACGTAGGCCGGTCACAGCGGCCACGGCATGGTGTCCGGCTCGGGCCGAACTCCCGCTTTGTCGGCCTTGCCCCTCCATGCATGGGAGGGGCTTGTAACGTTGTGTGGACGTTTTAACCTTGGCGAGACATTTGAAAAAATACTTTCAGATGAGTAACACAGGATTCGAGTTTGGCCCGGTTTTGTGCATTAGTTAAGAATGATGCGGTTGAAAACGTTTTAGGAGTCACTCTTAAATTCTAAGAAGATTGTGCCTCGGTGTCTGTCCTTTCGCCGTAACTTGTACTGGCACAGACAGTAAATTGCAGACTTTTGTCGCATGGCTGTCTGCATTTCATCGTCTAGGAGCCTCGTTACCTCCAGAGCTGTGTCAGCCTGTTTTGTCCCGCTCCTCGTGATGCCGGCTCTTGTCTGGGGCAGGGCGAGGCCGTGCGGGCTCGGGACTCAGGAGGAAGATGCTGATCTTGAGAAGGGACGTTCCCTTTCCACACCGCTGCCCTTCCCGTGAGCAGACCTTCCGGGAAGCAGAGGGGCCTGTGGCCAAGAGTGTTGTTTGGCTTTCTGACTTTGAGGCAGACGTCCCAAGTTGCCTCGTAGATGTGGACTTGAAACTTTTCAGGGTTGAATGCGAGCCTCACAAGTGGGGCCTGCCACAAACAGTCCCCATGAAGTACGACAGGTCGGTGTTCAACCTTGGATTCCGGGGACCCTAAGCTCGATAGGGGAGCTCAAGAAGGTGCTTGATTACCTGTCGTCTTCTGGGAGAGCTTTTTTGAGTACGGGGGGGTGAAAAACAGGCCAAGTTCCTGTTGGAGGAGGGGTGGTGAGGACACCCAGAGCCTGCCTGGGGTTGCTCCGTCCGGCCGTGCCCTCACACCACCTCGCCTGCGGGACAGGCAGACCCGGTTCTGTGCGGGGACGTCGTCTGTGCGTTGTGGAGCCTGGTAGAAGCTGTGGTGTGCGCCCTCTGTCCTGTCACCCGTCGTCAGAGCCCCACGATAAGCCCCCCTGCGGCTGCGAGTCAGAGTTTGGCCCTAGCGAGACACGTTCACGGTTCAGGTCCCGGCTCTTCCTGAGCTTGTCCTGGACGGAAGACTCCAGTGCGTGGGGCTTTCTGGTCTGAGATCCCAAGTGGGAACAGTGAAGGCGCCTTCCAGCCCGTCCCAGACTCCCACCTTCCCAGATAAAACACTCTCAGATCTGTGTTACGTCCACAGAGGACTTACGCTCGGTTCACAGCTTTCGGGCACCAGCGTCCTGAGTACGTGGTGCCTTGTGGACCTAATGCTGGTGTATTGTGCCCTTCACAGTAATAGACCGAAGCGTTGAGGGTGAATTCTGCTTTCTCTTTATATGGCTAGGACTATGTACAGGTTTTAAATAAGTGTAAAGATGCCGTCTGACTTTGACCCCAGTGAGTAGTGCCCCCAGATGCTAGCAGAAGGGAACCTGGGACTTGAGGGGGGCTGACGGGCGGTACCTGTGGCCGGGCCCAGATGTGATCGTGGCTCGCCCCCACCTCAGAAATCACACACATCACAAACACTTGGCGCTCTGAATTTGTTCCAACCGTTTTTAAATTTGAATGGTGAATGTCGGATAAAACCGTTGCCGAGTCTTTGTCGGGAATATTCGGGTGCTCAGGGTTTAGGTAGCCGGAGGTACGTGCTTTGGTTCTGATTGATTTTATGTGATTGAAGCCTGGGTCAACTCACGGTAATTTTCCAGCTTTTCCAATCAGCTGGAAGGACAACTAAAAAACTGTACCCAGTTTAAGAGATTGCAGTGCGGTCGTAGAATTAGACGTGGGAGTACAGACTCCGTGCAGAGAGGTTCAGTTTGAGTAGTGCAGGGAAGAAGCGGCCGAAGACAGGGCGTTTGTTCTGAAAATGTTGTCAGTGTCGGATTTGTTTCTGCAAAACGAGTCGTGATTTGAAAGTGTCAGGTGTGAATGCCCGTGGCAAGCAGGACAGATGGTGGTGTTGTAGGAATAGGAGCCCGCGTGGCGGACCCCCCTCTGCTGTGGGTGTTGGGCGCAGAGTGGGAGGCCGGCCGGCTTGGGTGCCATAGCAGAGGTGGGCGTGCTCTGAGGTCGCTCGCTCACTCGAGTCGTCAAGCTTCCCGCCATGTGACTTCATACCAAGACTGGACATCGCCTGTGACTCATTATGTTGCTAAACCGAAAATGCTTTATTTTCCCCTCTTAACTTCTCTGAAGTTAATTGTTTTCTTGGGAGGTTAGATTACATCAGGCATAGGACATGTGTTGTTTCAATTAGAGCATATTGTAATTCTGCTCAAATTGAGAACATTCTTTAGGAGAACAATGGGGTCCCTTGCCCGCCAAGCATTTCGGTTACGTTGTTAACAAGGATGTAAATCTTGTCTCTTGGGTTTCCTCGGATAATTAAGGCAGAGTCAACTGGGATAAAGGCAGTTAAATGTAGGCAGGGTGCTTTTCAGTTAGTATACGTACCGCTTTTGAGACATGTACTTGGTGACGATTGCTTGAGAATTTTAAGTTGCCAGTGGAACAGAGTCAGTGGTTCATCTCACTTGGTCATGGAAGTGCGGATGATGGTTGGACAGGCAGGTGCTTGTATTCCTACAAATCGCAGACTTTAACTGGCATTGGCACGGCAGTTACAGGAGAGTCTTGGTCTAAATCTGCCAGAATTAGAACCAGTCAGGAGTGAGTCGTGATTCAGTTGCCTGAAAGTACAAATAAGCAGAAATCCATACGTCTGGGTGACTGCGTGCATGTGTGCATCTATTGTATTTTAAACTATTCGACGCTGGGTGCGGGTGCCGAAAACCTGAGAGTAGAAGCGTAGGCAGGAGGACGTCCCCGTGCGAGGAGTTGAACCGTCACTCTTGATTCAGTCACCTCTTGCTCTACAACAAACGGCCTCAGACCTCAGGGCCGACGACCACGGCTGGTCGTTACCTTCGTGACTCTGGCTTCGCTGGGTTCTGCACCAGGTAGCATCCCTGGGGTCCTGGAGTCTGAGGAGGGCGCCCTATTGAGGGTGTGCTCCTGGGGCCGGAGCTGGCCTGGCCCCTGGCTGGCGGCTCGGGCCCCACGGCCTGCTGGCAGGGTTCCGAGAGGAGAAGTCATCAGCGTTTGAGGACTGAGGCCATTGACCCTGCTTTCCTTGGCGGGTGGTGTGGAACGTCTGTGCCGTGATCGTGGGCTGGGAAGGATAAGCTGTGAGGTCGCCTGCAAAGAGGGTCACGGCGTCTCTCGGCATCCATTCCGTGCCCAGTGTGGCTGGACTCTGGGCCCCTTAAAGGCGGGGCCCATGTTGTAACAGGGAGGGACCCTGCCCACGTGCACAGTAGGCCTGTGGGAAGTGTGGGCTGCGGGGGCAGCACTGAGTTATGAGCACCTGAATGTTTCTGTGGAGACGTTTATGGGGTGAATCACGCAACACGCTGCCGCCCCCAGAAATGACCCTGCCTATTTAGGCTGATGGGTTGGGGGTTAGTCTGTCAACACCAGTGTCATGACCTCGGGCAGACAGAAGCCCACTCATGTGGCGTAAATCCACACTGAGAAAGTTTGTGTGATTTGTGAAGGTGTGCTTTGTTGGGGCAGCTTGGCTGATGATAAAAGTTGAGTGTATTTTTGTAATTATACGTTGTGGAACAGTTATTCAGCTGTTGAGATAGTCTTAAATTTTTTTCTCTGCGTTAAAAAAAATTTAGATTAAAGAAACTTTTGGGGGGGTTGCCTGAGTGACTCAGTCGGTTGCGCGTCCGACTTCGGCTCAGGTCATGATCTCATAGTCCGTGAGTTCGAGCCCCATGTCTGGCTCTGTGCCGATGGCTCGGAGCCTGGAGCCTGCCTTGGATTCTGTGTCTCCCTCTCTCTGCCCCTCCCCCACTCATGCTCTGTCTCCCTCTGTCAAAAATAAACATAAAAAAATTTTTTTTGAGAGAGAGTGCGAGCAGAGAGGGGGCAGAGAGAGGGGGAGACACAGAATCTGAAGCAGGCTCCAGGCTCTGAGCTGTCAGCATAGAGCCCGACATGGGGCCCAAACCCACGAGCTGTGAGACTGACCTGAGGTCTGATGCTTAACCGACAGCCACCCAGCAACCCTAAAAAATAATAGCTTTTAACTTTATGTTTGTTTCCGAGACACTTTTTTTATTTTACTCATCTTGTTTCTTTGGGAGTTTAAGAAAAAGCAAAGGCCTCAACATGTATTCATGTGACTAGAAATAATGCCGGAGAAGGAGCGTGTTGGTGGGTAATTGGCCACCACTGCTCGCTGATCTCAGATTCTTCTTGGAGCACCACGTCTGTGGCTCCTCTCTGCTTACTGGGTTCTTCAGCACCCAAGGACAGGCACCCATTCCTGAGAGGGCACTGGTGCCTCGTTGCTTGTAGTTAATACTAAGTTGTTATTAAAGACCAACACACAACCAAGAACCAGAAGTTAGTGATCACTTTGACCTTGAATGTACCATAGGAAGGTTCCCCATCATATGCAGGTCACCTTTAGAAAGCTGGCCGTGCCTTGCCATCCAGAGCTCCATAAGGAGCGAGCCGTCTGCCTGCAGTGACTCAGGCACCCTTTCTGGAGCTGGACGCGTGTTTTCTCCTGTATCAGAGCCTCTCTCGCAGCATGCCTAGTGAGGAGATGAGATTGCACTCAGGAGCTGGGTGAGTGGTAACGCGTGCCTCACACACAGGGTAGGAGACCCCGGCCCCTCCTGCCCTGTGCAGGGAGGGGGGCCAGGGGTGGCTCTCGTGGCTCCTGGAGCCCCATCCTGGCCCCGTTCTCCAGAACACCGTGAGCACCACCAGGGCGACACGACTCCCGTCCCCTCCACCTCCACGCGCTCTCGTGCGATTGTTGATTTTCTTGAGCTGTGTTCTCATCTGTGCCCTCTACTGTGCCCTCTCTGCCCTTTCTGGCCCTGCTGAAGCGACAGCTCTTCGAACTTCTGTTGGGGCCGAGACGATTTGAGCTGTGGAAACGTATGCGGAAAGTAAGGGGCAGACGCACGGGGGCCGTTCCTGGTTATGTGTGCGTTGGGTGGGCGCTTGGGCGCGGGGCAGAGCTGTGGAGCTGCGCGGTGTCGCTTCCTGAGGCAAGCTGCACGTACAGCTTAGGATTCGGATCCAGCAGGTTCGGATTTAGGAAGATTGAAATACTCCCTTTGGACCCAAAAGTCTGTTGCTAGGCAATATCCTATGTGTTGAGACATTCAGACCTGGGTCAGTTACGTCTCTACACGTGGGAGATCTTCAGCCACGTGGGGAAGATTTAAAGGCTTGGCCTTTGGTCACGTTGCTTAGACCACGCATCACAGAACGGGTTAGCGCCATGTCAACTGCGTGTCGGGATACCGGGTTTTGTTTTTCTAATAGTTGTAGTTAACGTTCTCAGATGCGCGTGAAAGCGTTTATAGACGTGTATAAGCTGACCGGCCTCAGTTCCCTTGCACACCTGGAGAATTCTGTGTTCTCTGCGATGACGAACACACCACACACACACTTCCTTTATACGAAAGTGAAGCGCGTCAGTAGCCTGGGCTCCTCTCACTGCGTATTTGTGACGTAACTTTACCGACATCCAGCGGCAGGCGGACGCTCTTCAAACTCTGCACCTCTCTTGGCTTTGTTGGCGTGCGTATTCCTCCTTATACTTGAGAAGTAAATTTCCGTAGCCTTCAGAATTTTTTCTGCGAGACGAGGCCTTCTCAACCCCGCTGGAGAAGAGATGGGAAGTATTCAACATTTTACGTGGCATAACTTTTTGTGGAGTGGGTGAGGAGAAGTGTGTATGTGTTGATTGTATTTGGGGTAGGTGCAGGTGTGTGTGCAAAAGGTGCATAGCAGATGTGTGTGAAGGTGGGCACACAGTAGGTGTGCAGGTGTATACACAGTAGGTGTGTGTGTGTGCGCACCAGTAGGTGTGTGTGTGCAGAAGGTGTGCGCGCAGTAGGTGTGCGTGTGATGCTTTCCCGTGTAGCAGTAGCAGAATGTTGTGTTTCGGGAGGCCGCGGTCCGCTTTTGCTGGCTTGCCACGCCGGGGAGAACGGTCCCAACCTCACGTACAGTGCACACACTGTGTCGCTTCACTTCTAATAAAAACGTTCCGTTCAAGAACATGTGTTTCTGCCTTGCGTGCCAAACACACACAGAAATCTTGGAGAACCTATGTAGTTCACGGAATTAATCCCTCACGGGAAAGCCTTTCCTAACTAGAAATGGTGGAAAATATAATTGAAGCCGTAAAGGCCAGAAGCGGCGAGTTTGGTGTTGATTAGTTCCAAAAACATCCTAGAAAAGTCACAGAAACAAGCACGCCTCTCCTGTCGCCTGGCCGGCTGGCCACGAGAGGCTGTGGGTCTGTCGCCCTGTGTGAGGCGGCTGGCCTGGACGGGGCAGCGGGGTGGGGCCCTGGGGTTCCCTGCTGCTGGCTCCAGTTCTGCAGGAGTCCTTCGGGTCCCCGGCAGAGGCTTGTCGTACGAAGCAACATGGGTGCAAGTGGGCACAGGGCACCCGAGAGCTCGTCCTGGAGGGTCTCGGTCTCTTGTGAGCAGCACGGACAGTCGTTTCAGACTTGGGGACGATGCGTCGGTGACGCTGGCTGTCGCTTTAGGCCCGTCGTGTGTCCTCTGACTGTCGCAGACGGGTCGGTCTCACGCCGGGCGGTGGTTTGGGTGGGAAGGATATTAACCACGTTTCCCGAGAGGTTGGATGAAGTGATTATTTAAATGTAGTTTTACAGTATTTTATGAAGCCGAAGTGTTGTCGTCTTTGAGGGGCTCAGAGAAGTTGAGGCCGAAGGAGCTTTATAACACGCAAAGCGCTTCCAACCGAGTGGCCACACCGTGTGCCGGTGGAGTCCTCACGGTCCTCCCTGAGCCCCTTTGGGTGATCTCGCATCAGAGTTTTGTGACCAGTCAAGGGAGGGGTCTTCAAATCAAGGGCAGGCCTTACAGTCAGTTTCACGTATGTTTAAGAGGTTGAATCAGATAGTTTTAATACCATCAGATCCACAGATTTTATTCATTTCTATTCTTTGCAGCACTTAGTACAGTATTATGTTATCCGTTCTTAATGATTATTTATTGATGAATGAATTCAGTAATAATTATTCCAAATTAGCTCTTAGTTAATTGTAAGATGTGCGAATGGAAGGCATTTCCAAACATTTTTAAGCTGTTTAGAAATGGAACATATATTCACCGATGATTTTCATCGTGAGTAATAGCCTGGAAACGTATGGGAGAATACTTATCTAATGCTTACAGCTCAGTAGGCTGAAAAGTTGTGACTGCTGAGTAATTGCAAAGTTCTCTTTGGTGGCATCCAACTTGTGGAAATTTTTGTGCATGAGGGAGGTGTGGTGATTTCTTTACGCTTTTCTCTCACCATCTTTTTTTTTTTTTTTTTTTTTTTTTTTTTTTTTCAACCTTTTTTATTTATTTTTGGGATAGAGAGAGACAGAGCATGAACGGGGGAGGGGCAGAGAGAGAGGGAGACACAGAATCGGAAACAGGCTCCAGGCTCCGAGCCATCAGCCCAGAGCCTGACGCGGGGCTCGAACTCACGGACCGCGAGATCGTGACCTGGCTGAAGTCGGACGCTTAACCGACTGCGCCACCCAGGCGCCCCTCTCACCATCTTTTTGACGTCTCTGTTTCGCGCTTGCGGGCCTGCTGTGTCACGGGTGGCACGCGCACGTGACCGGGTGGGCAGCCGGAGCCCACGGCCGGGGCCCGTGTACCGGGCGGTTCGGCTAATGACGCAGAGCAGCCGGGGAGCATGTGAAGGGTTCTTTAGGCCCGAGACTCCCGTTCCAGGAGCCGTTCTAGTGGGACGGCCGAGAGGAAGCCAAGTCACCACCGCAGCCCTAGGAACGGAATTTCTGAATTTCTGCTAGCGGCGAGTTGGGTGGAAGGTGAGACTCTGGAAGCAAGATGGCCGTTGATACCCCTGTCATTGGACAGAAGTTTCCCTCCTTCCTCATCAAAGAGGTTGGGAATGAAAGAGGGACACCCGTTAGGACATTCCGTTCCCCTTCTGACCAAACCCGGCACTTGCCTCGCGCAAACTCAGGTGCTCTGACAGGCCCCCTTGCGTGAAACCCGAGCCTGTGCCCCCAGCCTCCCTGTGGAAGGAGAGAGCTTGGTCAGTGGAGAACGTTCTCGGGAAGTCGGGTGGGAAGGCCGCCGTCGGCGTGCTGTCGGTCTTCAGGGTCTGGAGGCCTCGGGAGCACGTGGTCATCCTGTGGGACGCTGAGCAGGGAGGAAGCAGGGCCATCGAGGACTCACCCCCCCGGCCGTTGTGACAGCGAGAGGCATGCCACGTGCCGAGTCTTGATGGGTAAGGGTCAAGAGCCCGCCTGGAGTCACGCTGAGCCCTTGACCCGTCAAATGACGAGATTACTACAGAAGAGAAAGTTTTTTTGTTTTTTGTTTTTTTTTTTAATAATTTTTATCTTTATTTTAGAGAGAGAGACAGAGCACAAGCAGGGGAGGAACAGAAAGAGAGGGAGACACAGAATCAGAAGCAGGCTTCCGGCTCTGAGCCGTCAGCACAGAGCCCGACGCGGGGCTCGAACCTGCTGACCGCGAGATCCTGACCTGAGCCGAAGTCAGATGCCCAACTGACTGAGCCACCCGTGCGTCCCCAGAAGAGAAAGTTTTCAAGCACAGTAGAACTTCCCATTTGTTTTTAACCCACTTTGAGAGTGAACCGCTGAGTATTCAATCCATTGTGTGTTCACGAGGGGTCTTTGCTCTAGAAATCCTAGATCCATTCCGACCACGGAGCCTGGTTAACAAATTCAAGCTGCTGCTTCAATGGTGAGCTGAATCACTTAACAGAATCCTACGTTGTCTCGCTCACTCGCTCATCTTGGGTACCTGAGGGACAGTGAGAACGCGGGTCCTTTTCTCCCGCGTCAGGAGCCCGTGATGTGCAGTCGTCCCGCTGGCAGAGGGGCCGGGCACGCGGGACCACGCGGGCCGTGTCTGCAGATGCAGGAGGCTCCGCTCTGGACTCCGTGAGGATTAGGTTTAGAAATTTGCGACGGTCCGTAGCAGGGCCGGTGCGAGTGCCAGTGTTAACGCTTTGCACAGTTCAAGGGCAGAGGTCAGCTTCTGACCCGGTAACATCACAGAGTCGGCGTGGTTTCCACCCTGTTCTGAGCGGCCAGAGAGGTTCCCGGTTTCCTCTCACACAGGTGAAAAGGGGAACACCTGGAAACACTTGGTGAAACACCACCGGTCTCTTCTCTGTCCTCTGAGGATCGTCTGTAGTTCGAAGATGAGAGGGGCAACACGCCACGGGGTTCGGGTGGGAGAGCGGGTGTAACGTCCGAGACCGTCAGGCTCGCGTGTGCGCGTGCGCGAGCAAGAGGGAGGCAGGGAGATGAGCCTACTGAGCTGATGGCTGCTCCGTGCACAGCGTACATGAAGGAGGTGGAAAAACGATGGAGGAATTATTTTCTCGTGCCAACAGACACGGCCCCTTACTTTCAAAATCCAGGCCATTATTTCGTGTTGACTCCCAAAGTAAAACAAAAAGCTTGGACGGCGACCCAGACTGAGTTTGAATTCTGTTTTTTCTCTGTGCCTCTGAGCGCGTGCAGTTGCTCTCACCAGCGGTTCTCCCTCCCCGTTTCTGCGTCACGAGGCGTACACGACACTCGGCGTCAGGGACGGTCCCGTGCCCGCCGTCAAGTTGGCCTGAGCCCTGAGTTGGGCGCTCTAGCTGGAGAGGAGTGAAGACGCTTGCGTGCGGCTGAGTTTGCAGCGGAAGCCTGTGGAAAGGTAGCGGTCAGGGCGCGGGCCCATGCCCCCCGTGACGGCTGCCGCTGCCTGTCCGTGGAGGCAGCCGCTCCCCGGGAGTGGCGCCGGTAGAGTGACACGCGGACCGTCTGGGCCACACGGCCAGACGCGGGCCGCCGGCTGCTGGACACCGGGTGCGCCCATGGTGTGCAGGGGTCTCGACGAGGTTCTGAGAGGGGCCGGTTAGTGGGCGGTTCGCTGAAGTAGGAGGGGAAACCTTGGCTCCTTAAAAATAGGCCTTCGTTGGGCCGCCCGGGGGGCTCAGTCGGTGGAGCGTCCGACTTCGGCTCGGGTCACCATCTCACGGTGCGTGAGTCTGAGCCCCGCGTCGGGCTCGGTGCCGACGGCTTGGGGCCTGGAAGCCGCTTCTGTTTCTGTGTCTCCCTCTCCAGTATCCTGGGGGAGGGCTCAGGCCCAGGGGGGAGCAGGGTCCGGTGTTCGCCCTGTGCCGGTTCCGGGAGGAGCAGGCCCTCAGCACGTGGGGGGAGGTGCCTCTTCTGCAGGCTAACAGGGTAATGAGAGCTAGGTCCGGAACGGGCCGGTTCTTAATGGAAAATTGGAACTTGACTGTTGAAGAGACCATCGCTTGTTTTGTCTTGATTTTGCCGGGTTTCTCACGATTGCCGTGAAGCAACGCGAGCAGCTTCAGAGTCCCGCCGGCGTCCAGCTGGTCCTGTCAGCAGCCCGGCCCTGCCGTCGTCTTGCCCGTGTGCCTCGGCCAGTGGCATCTCCCGTGCGCCGGCCGTGTTTGTGGCCCGCCCGGACCCCCGTGCCTGTCTGCACGCTCGGGGGCACCCGGCCCTGCCAGTGGGGAGAAGCCCGTGGGTTGGCCCTGTGGGAGGGCCGGGGAGAAGGCTGCCCCCCGAGCCACCTGGAGGCCCTGCGTGCGAGCGCCCGGCAAGGGTGGGGGACGAGAGAAGAGCCATCGGCACTTTCTCTGGAAGGAGGGGGCCTGGGCTCCGTCAACCGGAGGCTTGACCGGCCGGCCCCGGGCATGGGGTTACTGTGATCCACCCGAGGGTCTGAAGGTCGGGAGTCTTTTCCCGAGCTACCACCCCACAATCAGTGCCCCCCGCTGCGTGGTTTAGGCAGCAGTGTGCTCTCTCGCAGTCGGGAGGCCTGAGGTCTATTCATCGGGGCTGCGTTCCTTCTGGAAGCTCGGGGGGGCATCTTGCCTGCCGCTCCTGGGGGTTCTGGGCATCCCTGGGCTGCGGCCACATCCCTCCACCGCCTCCTCTGTGGTCACGTGGCACCCGTCTTCCCACGTGGTTCAAATGTCTCTCTTCTTAGGAGGATGGGTACTTTTGGATTGGGGCCCGCCCGACTCCCACGTGACTTCTGCTCGTAGCTTAATCTCATCCTCCCGGATCCTGGGTCCACGTTTTATTTACTCACTTTTTGAAGTTTATTTATTTTGAGAGAGAGCGTGCGCCGGGGAGGGGCAGAGAGAGAGAGGAGGAGAGCATCCCAAGCGGGCTCCACTCTATCAGCACGCCATCAGGGCCACGTATGGGGCTCGATCCCACGAACCTGAGGTCGTGACCCAAGCTGAAGCCAGACACCTAACCGACCGAGCCGCCCAGGCGCCTCCACGTTTACAGGTCCCCCTTACAGGTACTGGAGCTCAGGATGTGGACGTTCCTTTTGGGGGACACAGATGGACCCGCCGCCTCCCTTCTCGGACCCACGTGCCCTCGAGATGTGTAGCGACCCGAGGTCCGGGCCGCGGAGCAAGCCGCTGTGAGGTGCCGGCGCGCGGTGACGTGCTGGTGCGGCGGGGCCTTGGGGAGCGGCCTGAGCCTGCCCGCCGTGTGCGTGTGGCCGTCCTTTGGGGAACACGCGGGGGCGTGTGGCGGGGGCCGTTTTGCACGTGCCTCCCGGTGCCGGAAGTCAGGGTGTGCTTCGGGACTGGGCTGTGGGGTCGGGGCCGCCGCCTCTGGGCCTGGTCCCGGACGGGGCGAGGCGTCCGTCCCTAGACGTTCTCTGCTTGGTGTGCGCTAACCCTGGCTCAGCAGAGAGATCCGTTTCTGAACCTTGCTTTGCGCAGAATGAAAACGCCGTGCCGATGGGGGCCACGGCACCCGGTGCGAGGCACGTGCACGCGCGCGTTAGCGGGCAGCTTGTGCGTGTGTCTCCTCCGGACAGACTGTTCGCGTCTCCCTGCGGACGCACGTGCGCCTGTGACGGGCACCCGTCCGGGTCTCCGTCTTTCCCTCCAGGGCCTGCGGGCCGCACCCTCCCTGTGCCGTCTCTGGCTTCCCTGGAGCTGGCAGGTGTTAGTCGGCATTTGCAGCTCCCCTGAGACACAGACGCTCATGGACGCTTCCCACAGAATTGAGCCCAGTAGGAAGGTGGCATCGCTCCTTCTAGTTCTTTCTTTGGCCACACCGTGAGCACGGCGAGAACTTTGCTTGTTCCGTGCATTGAGTTTCTAAATTCGCGAAGTGACCAGAGCCACGGGAGCGGGAGCAGAAGCATCGTGCGTGGCCGTGGCTGCCGCCTCAGCTCGTCACGGTCGCAGAGTGTGCAGGTTGGCAGGCCGGGTGCCCCCAGGCACCCCTCCCTTTCCCGAGTGGGTGTGACCGTCGCTGCGCCGAGTGGACGAGTCACGAGATACACGGAACTGTCTTCTGTGTCTCCTGCTCCCCGTCCACCCCGTGCGCCCCTTCTAGAAGCCAGGGGCCTGGGCCCCACGGGGAAATCTGGAGGTCTTTGGACTTGGCTTTGAATCATTACCCTCCCCACCCCCCACCCCGCCCCAGTCTACTAGGAGGTTGTAAGACACGTGGTTAAGATTTGTTCCCAGGAATGCTGTCCTATCTGGAGTGACGGGGGACGTGTACCGAGTGTCTCCAGACGTCCGTCTCTGCTTTACTGTGTTTCTTCGGGTTTTGCTTTGCTTTCTCCCCAGATTGCGTTGGAGGTTTGGGCTCCGATGCTGGAACAAGCCGCAGAGCAGGCGGCAGAGACTCTTTATTGCTGCCTGCCGCCTAGCGTCCTTATGTGAGCGGGGTCCGGACGGCGGCCCCTGGGACCCTCCGACCCGCAGGCCTCCGAGGAGTTTTCTCTGCAGGTCTGAGGAGTGACCCCGGAGGAGCGGTGTTCTGCGTCTGCCTGTGACTCCCTTCTGTTGGTGCTCATTTCTGACCGTCTAGTCACGGCGACTCGGTTCACGAAAGCACTCAAAATGGAGCCTGGGAAACAGAGGAGTGTTCCCGTCAGGGGTTTAAAGGCTTAAGAATGATCATTTGTTTCTGGCGTTTGCTGTGCAAACGTATGAGAAAGATGTGGGGTGGCGGACCTCCTGGCCAGTGGTGCTTGGGGACATCCCTGGGACAGGCTGACGGACCTGGTTCTCAGCTCCTTGTTTTCCTGTCACGGGAAGCTACTTCTTGCCTTCGCATTTAGATTCGAAAAGACTGCTCTCCTTGAGTCTGTTTCCTTAACGAGTCGGATGCCAAAATGAATGACAAAAACAAGTAAGCGACCTTGTGTTCCAAGACACCTTTGGATTTCCTGGCCTCATCTTTGTTCCTGGCCACACACACTCAATTAGTCAGAAGTGGATCTTAGGTTTTGTTTTGTTTCATCTGAGCACATTCCGGCTTGGATTTGGAATTTTGTATCTAAACATTACTGAAAAGTCCTTGGACTTCTTGAGTTTATTTTAGGTTTGTAGCTGTTTTGTATTATTTCATTTGGGCATTAAACAGTCTCACAGTTGGCACCATATAGAGGGAAACCGGATGGGTGCCCTCCAAAATCCGGTGCTCTTGGATCCAGGAGTCCCTCCGTAGGCTGCTTCAGACGCATCCCCTATGCCATTAATGGTCCCTCGCCTGACAGTGACGGGCCTGTCTCACTACTGTGCAGGGAAGCCCCGTCCGTGAGGCTGGGAAGGCGGCAGGTGCGTGCGTGCTCCGCGGGGTGGCCGCGGGGCGCTCCCAGGTCAGCCGCAGGAAGCCTGGAGGGATGCTTCTGGCTGCTGGCCTGGGAGCTCGCTGCATTCCTGTTAGATTTTTCTACATTCCCGAGCCTGTTGGAAAAGGCCACAAACATCAAATGGGTGGGAAGGAGCCGGGAGCTCACCATCGGAGACGTCCCGCTCATTCGAGGGCAGGAGGGAGGCGGCGGTGCTGGGCTCTCGCCCCCCAACAGGGCAAGGATGGGCTGCGCACTTGCGGTGGGTTCGTGGTGGGGCGCCACCGCGATCCGTGCGACATGGCACGTGACCTCATTTTTGCTGCTCTGTGTTTTCGATTTGACGTAACTAGGCTTTATTCCTTCCTCACCAGTTTGAAAGCGGGTCCAAATGTACACATCGTGTCTCCGCCTGCTGTGTGTTTCAGGCGGCTGCTGGAGCTTTGAGCTGCTCTCAGACCATAGCAGGCAAATGAGATTCTTGTGTGATTGATTTCTGTAGTGTTTTCACTTTCACCCGCTTCACGTGAAGTGTGTCATCCTAGTAAATCACAGCTGCGGCAGGGGCACGTGACAGAGCGGACCGTCCCCTGCCCCCTGGCCTCCTTGTGAGTGGCCCCGGCTGAGAGCCTCCCCGAGGCCCTGTGGGGCGCCACCTGCCGGGCCCTCTCCTCTTAACCGCTGTCTCTGTGCCTCTCTGTATGCCCTGGTCCCGGCCTGCCTTGCGCTGGTCACTGACACCTTTCTCTGCCCTGACTGTGGCCTAGAAAGGAGGGCTCCTGTCCCAAGCCCTGCTCGGTTAGTGTGGCTCATTCTTTGATTGTCAAATGGCACTAGGTGAAGGGTAGACTGATACACTTGTCGGTCGGTGGGTTTCCCTCCTCACACCACAGGGGTGCCGGCCAGTCAGTGGTCGTGACGTGCCCTCTGTGCGCAAGCTCGCGGAGGTTCTTTCGAACCTGCTCTTAATAAACATGTTCCGATGGCTGGGAAACCGGTGATCTGTAACTTGGCCGTCCTCCGGTCAGACCTTCTAGACCTTCTCCTCCTTCGTCCTCCCTTCAGGGCGAGAACAGACTCTGCCGCGTAGGTCCAGGTCGTGGATGCTGTTTTGTGGCCCCGGGTGAGACGAGGCCCCCACGTCTGCCGGACTGCGGTGTGACAAGGAAGCCCTGAGAGGCCCGGCTGGCTGGGCTTGGGAGGGAGCTCCCCACGGGCAGAGCAGTCTCTTGCCCGCTCCTTCCTCCCTGTGTGTTTTCTCCCTCAACCTCCTCTTAAGAGAGCTTTTCCAAATTTTGAGGACTACCTGAAAAGCGTCGCAGATCGCTTCTGTGTGGCGACGTCTCTCTGCCCGTGGCAGAGCCCCGGCCGGGGTGCCGATGTGTGTGGAGGTCAGCCCGTGGTGGGGGACGTGCCCTTGGAGGAGCCGAGTGTAGCTGCAAGGGAAGCCGGTGAGCAAGGCCAGGCCGGGGCGGTGGCCCGGGTCCCGGGGGCGCCTTCCCCGGGGCTGCTGGAGGTCGGCGTGCGTGAAGCCGGCCTGGAAGACGCTCTGTGATCCGGGTCTCGGTGGAGCCTCCCCGCACGGCTTCCTCCGCAGCCAGCCCGGCTCCTGACGCAGCCCCCCAGCGGCCTTTCCGTCCCCTGTGGTCCCCAGAGAAGTTGTCCCCCTGCGGGGCTCCTGCTGCCTCCCTTTCTCCTGGGGCAGCGCGGCGCCCCCTTCCGGCCACGTCCCCAGCCCTTGGCTTTGAGGTCCCCGCGGTGAGCAAGGGCAGGGCGCTAAGTGCCCGGAAGGCCTTTCCCACCAGTCCTGGGCGCGTTGACTTGGCCTCATTCCCGACTCGCCGTCAAGAGCCACCAGTGCGGGCACGTTGAGGAGGTGTGGTGTTTGGAATGAAGTCTCAGGTGGAAACGTTTTCCTGTCTTTACTTTCACTCGCCAGCCGGGCTGGGGATGTGCCTCCTTCGATACCATAATGAAGCACGTTCGATGCCGCGGTTTCTGACTTTCCAGTTCTTACGATTTACTCTGTCGTGTGGCTCGTGTGAAAAGTCACCTCGTTGGCAGTGCTGACAGGGAACAGTTCGCCCTCTGGAAACCGTAACCTGCCCTCCATCGTAGGGGTGGCGGCTCGCTTTCAGAGCCAGAGTCAGACGGAGCCTCGCCTGGAAACGGCCCCACGACTGCGCGGCTTTCATGAAAACATAGTTGGCGATCTGACCCTAAACCGGCGTATTCAGGGATCTTTTGTATCGCGCAGTGGTGACTACGTTACCTCGTGCTTTAGCTCCCGGGTTTCAAAACGTCGTGTGGTTTTTAAGTTCAGTCCGGGGTGCAGCAAAACCATGCTAAGTGGGGGTGGCTTCGCTGCACGGGTCCCCCGCTCCGGCCCCTCCTCCCGCCTTCTCCCCCCGCCTTCTCCCCCCACCGAAGGGCACCGAGGACACCGTAAATGTCTGTGCGGCTTTGAGAACTTACCACCAAGTGCTTTTCGTCTTTTCCCCGCTCTGGTCTAGCTGTCGTGAGGCCGAGTTGCCGCCCCTGTGCGAGCCCTCCCCTGAGCCACACACCTGTTCGCGTGACTCCACCAGTTAGAGGGGGGGGAGTGGGGGCCACCCCTGCCACGTGGGGGGTGGAGGTACGGAGCTCAGCAGGACCGGGTCCTCTCTCTGACCGTGAGCAATCTGGTGGAGGGTAAGTCCCGGGAAGAGAAAACGTGAATGCTACGGGGTCTTTGGTTTTCTCTGGTTTTTTCAAACCCTTCTTTCGAACACTCGTTGGTACAAATGGCTCATGATTATGGTGGGAGAGGAGCCGTCGTCGTTGTTGGGTCAGCCCTTGGAAGTGGGAGGCCAGCTCCTTGGAAGGAGACGGCCGAGGAGAGGCCGGCGTGTCGTGCGAGTGTCCTGTGGCTGCGGTGACCGGTGAGCACACGCCTGCAGGTCCACGCCGGAGGCTCGTTCTCTCACGGTCTGGAGGTCACAAGCCCAGTGTGGGCTCACGGGGCTGCGGTCAGACTGTCACGGGGCTGGCTCCTCCTGGAGGCCCCAGGGGCGAATCGCTTCCTGTCTGCCCCAGCCTCCAGGCCTGCCGCACCCTTGGCGGGTGGCCCGTCCTCGTCCCCCGTCCCCCGTCCCCCGTCCTCCAAGCCAGCGGTTGGCCCCTCTCTGCCCCTCCGCAGCTGGGAAACGCGGTGTGTGACGCGGGGCCCACCTGTTGCAGCAGGACACTCCCTGTCTCCGTGTCCTCGCCTTTGTCCCGCCTGCAGGTGCCTCTGCCGCGTCTAGGGCACACCCCCAGGATCTGGGGGGTTCATCTTCCTGGCACAGCCGGCTGGTATTAGAACACGACACTGCCTGCAAGTGGTTTCTGAAGACACACGAGGAGGGGTGGTTGAGAGCCGTCTGCCATCTTCTTTTCTGAGAGTTGAACTCATCTGTGTTTTTCCAGCGGCGGACGCATCGTTAGAGAAATAGAACTTTTGCTCGTCAAAAACTACAATGCCGTTTAAAAACCACGGACTGTATTTTTATAGACTGCTGAAGATCTGTATCCGAGCCCGCCTCTCCCGGGCTGAGCAGCCCCTTCCTCTGTCTCAGTGCCCTCACTCTCTTCCTCAGCTCTGACCAGTGGTGCGGGAGGCAGTCGGGCCGGTCGGGAGGCACGGTCATTCCCGCCCTGCTGTGGACCGCCGGCAAGCATCCGTGATCCCGTTGACAAGTCGTTTGAAGGGGGGTGGGATACGACCCCGGGTATAAACACGCACGGTTCACGGCAGCTCCCTCGTGAATGCAAAGCCACGGATGCCCCTCACCCCTACCTCCCCGTCCGGCCTGCGGGGCAGCGAGGCGGCGGCCCACCTGCCCAGCTGTTGGGGGTGGGGGGCGGGAATTGGGCCTGGGGGTGGGGTCGCCCACGAGTGGTGGGGCCACCCAGAGCCCATCTCCCGGGGCCTCATCTGCCCCCTCCTGTCGGCACAGCCCACAGTGGGTGTCCCGGGGACTCGGGGCCCCCCTTCCCCCGGGGGTTCTCCTCCATCAGCGTCTCGGACCTCCCTCCCGATGGCAGCTCCTCGCCCTGAGCCCCTCTCCGCACCGCCCGCAGCCGTGGGGTCCCTGACTCAGGCACGTCTCCGCTTTGCTTCATAACCGCGGGCGTCCGCTGCCCGGTTTCTTTGTGTGCCTGGCTCTTGAGCACTCTGGGGGCTCCCGGCGGGTGCGGGTCGAGGACGTGCCACCATTTTCTGTCCCCTCCAGGCTGCCTTCAGGCTCTGCCCCCAAGAACCTCAAAGAGCAGTGGTTTCTGGGAGGTGTCCGGGGGCTCCTGCCTCTGTCCCACATCCCTCTGCCTCCTTGCCTCTCTCTCGGCGCCCTCGGCCCCGTCCCTGAGCTCACTCGTGTCCAGTGTGTGGGCGTTTGAGGGGGTCACTTGCACGCGTTGCATGACTCGGTCACGCCGCGCGCGCTCGATACACACTCGCACCATCCAGGCGCTGGGTTGCCGGTCGGATGTCATTCCAGGGTCATTCACGAGACAGACGGGCCCCGCTGCGTGGTCCTGGGCTCGTCCCCCGTGGTTCACGTGGTCCCGGCGGAGTGGCACCGGTGTCTGTGCTGACGGGGTCTGCTTTGTCTCTCCAGGTGCTGCAGGGGGCCCAGCTGATAGCCGTGGCCTCTTCCGACCCTGCTGCCGCGGGGGTGGACGGCTCACCTCTCCAGGGCAGCGACATCCAGGTCCAGTACGTCCAGCTGGCTCCGGTGACTGACCACACCGCTGCAGCTCAGGTGGGTCCCACCCCTCGTGGAAGCACACACCCTGTCCGGATAGGTCCCGGGGCTTCTGCAGCTCTGAGCACAGCTTGGGCGTTTCTCCTTCTGATGTCCCCCCGCGAGCAAGGTACATTGTCACGGAAAGGCACGTGACTTGGACACGGGCACCGACGTGGGCGGTAGTTTTTGTAAGTGCCCAAAGCAGTGAAGGCGAGGGCTTGGTTCCCGGCCCACGGGCCGCCAGGTGTTCATCTGCAAGATCAGGGGCCAGCGTCCAGTTGTGCCTCTTGAGCCCATGGGGCCAGCTCCCGGGGACTGCAGAACGAGAGGGTCCCTGTTTACCGAGGTCTCGCTGCTGCTCTGAGAGTGGCAGGGCCCAGAGGTCAGCACTCGTGCAGACAACAGGCTCTGCCTTTGTGGCCTCTGTGGCTCGGCCTTGACCCTTTCCCAGGGGCGGGTTGTGGGTCCTTGTGCCCAGTGGCTCTTCTCTGTGGCACAAATGCAGGATGGCGCTTCACTCGGTCCTGAGGGGCCCCGTCTGGCCTGGTTGCCAGCCTCCCGCCTGGGCGCTTCCTGCGTGGCAGCCGAAGGCCTCGCTGGGAACCACACGGGCCCTGGGGCCCAGGGTTCCCTCCGCTCAGTTTGTGCATACTCCACGCACCGTCTGATGGGCTGAGCGCTGGCTCCCCGGCCCCCACCTCCCGTCCCAGAAACCACTCGTCTCCGTGCTCTCCTAGAAGCACAGCAAACGGTCTGGACACGTCCCGAGATGTCAGATAAGGGGGCTGCTGCTTGGGGATTTGGCACGTTTGTAGAGCTGCCCCCCTGGTGAGTGCGCTTGGCCGGATGAACACCGTGGACGACCTCTCCTCGGATCTCCTGGGTCTGGGTAGCCAGGCCCGGGCCCCCCACGCTAGGGCCAAGAGCCCGCTGGAGGCCCCCTCGGGGGGACGGCATGCTCTCGATCCGATGGGGCGACTGTGTGTTTGTGAGAGTAACCTAGGACGGGTCCCCGGACCGCGGGGGTCGCTGGCACAAAGCTCAGGCCGCGGGTGGCCCGTGTTCTGAAACCTCGCGGGCCTTCCCGCTGAGCCCAGGCCGAGATCACCTCTGACGCAGGACTCCCGTCTGCCCCGAGCATGGCCGGTCGGCTCCTGCCGGCCTTCTCGTACACCCTGCTGTCCTCTGGGCCGCTCCTGTACTCCTGCATCCCGGCACTGAGAAGCGGTGTGTGTCTCGATGCCACGGGCCTCTGACGCGCGGAACCGAGGCCCCGGATTTCCACGCAGCTCTCTCCCCTCTCGCGCTCCGCTCGGGCCCCGTGCCGGTGCTGTGCGTGTGCTCAGCTCTCGGCAGGAAGGAAAATTCTTGTCTGCTTTCCTTGCAGCCTCATGAGGTGGTTGCCGAGGAATGGAGTTCAGTGGAGCCAGCCAGGGTGCTCGGGGCGACCTCGTGACCGGGTGGCCGGCTGGGCGGACTAGGCGCTCCCGGGAGACTTGGGTTTTTTACCTCCTAATGCGCGGCGAGGCCCCAGCTGGCAAACGCGGTTCCTGGAGGAGGCGCCGCCTCTCCGCCTCTCGGTCCCCACCACCCACCGGGCCACCCCGGCCACTCCCGCGTGAGGGGCCACCGCAGCCCGGTGTGGCTTTTGTGCAGCGGTGACCGCAGCGGCCCACCCCACCCTGGACGTGAACCAGGAAGGGTTGGGTGTGACCGGGAGCCCATGGTGTTGGGGGATAAGGTGGCGTTCTCTCTGGCTGGCCCATTTCGGTGGTTTGAGCGTTAACTTGTCCTGGAAGAGAGAGCCCGCCCCCAA
>NW_026057589.1:24279862-24295876 GCF_023721935.1 Panthera uncia
TCGGCACACGGTATCCCCGGTCTGTGTCTGACGCGTTTTGACCGTTCGTGAACCGGTTTGGACCCCCCCGCAGGCCCGCCTTGTCCCACGCCGGGTGGCTCGTGTGATGCCCCGTGTGGTTGTAAGCGGGGTCATTGCACGAAGGCGGTCCTCCTCCCCGCTGCCCAGCAGTTGCAGAAGGGTCACACGGCGTGCGCCACAGACCGGGGATACCGTGTGCCGAGCTGTCTCACCGGACCGGGTTCGCGGTCATTTGACACATTTCAGAGTGGAGGAAGGCCGTGTCCATCTTCGCTCTTTGCCACCCTGGGCTTCCTGTCTGTGTTCTTGGTCTGCATTCCTGCCTGGCCGGTCTCGGGACCCACTTAACGCGTCTGTATAAGAACAGGCCAGAGAATGAGGTTTGCACCCACTGGGGTGTTTTCCCTGTAGCAGACCCCACTCGGCATGGACTTGAATAGTCAGTGGGTTACACGGCAGCAGGGTGGCCCCGGGCCCGGCCCCCCATGCATGTCCCCGGAGCCCGCTGCTCCTGTCCCCTCACCTTCCGTGGCCCCGCTGGTGCCTCACACAGACGCGACCACGTCTGCGGAGGGAAAGGGCTCCTGTTTCTTCATCAGCACCAAGGCCTCCACTCCTGTAGGTTTCCTCTCGGTTCGGGTTTGCCCATCAGAACGGGGTCACATACCCGAACTCGCTCCTGGAAGAGATGAGAGTCCCCCAGGAGCCCCCCAGGGGCTGTAAGAGCCGTCTAGCTCATGAGAGGATGGGCTTCTCTTGGGCAGGAGGCCAGGGCACTGGCCCCATGGAGCAGCCAGTAGGAAGGGCAGTGAGTGCCTGTGCCCAGGCAGGTGCCCGAGTTCTCACCTGTGTGGGAGGCCAGGGCTCCCCGCTGCCTCCGTTCCCTCAAACGTCTCGAACGTTCTGACTCGTCTGCTTGGAGCCCTTTCTCTACGTTTCCTGCCCGAGACACAGGTCTGGTGCTGCGTTTTGAGGACACAGGAGAAGGGAGGAGGGGTCCTCATCAGAGTGTGGGTATCCCTGAATCCCAGGCAGGTCCCCACCTCATCTGTGCTTCGCCTTCTGCGCGCCTGGGTCCAAAGCTGCCTTTCTGGTTTTTAAAGGGTGGGGAGGGACTCTCGCTCCCACAGGGGCCTCTCTGCCCGGCCTGTAACCCACCCTGCCCCCTCTGCCTGCAGCCGCCAACACGGCTGAGTCCACTTTCCCAGAAATTTCCCAGAGATGTGTGGTCGCCTCTGCTGTGCCTTGCAGGTTCATGCTCTGGCCGTTCTTGCCCGCCCTCAGTCCTGGGCTCCGTGGGCCGTGTGGCCCATGCCTGTGCCACGTCCTTCCACTGCAAGGGCCCCTCCCCGCTTTCAGGACGCACCGCGTGCAATGTCATTTGCTACTCAGATTTCAAAACTAAAGCGTTAGTCTGCGATAAGAGCTGCAGGGGGCTCCTGGCCGCCAGCATCGGTGGCCGTCTGCCTCTTTCTTCCTTCACACCCGCATGCCTGGCCTCTGCAACCAAGTTTCCTGCCAGGGCAGCCGGAAACCCACCTCTGAGGGTCCGATCTTTGTGGCGTTGCCTTTGGCCAACGGCGTAGAGGAGCCTGAAGAAAAAACCCAGTTATTCTCTGTTTCGGGGCTTGTTTGTTCGGGATGATTGAACTGGATGATTGGTGACTTACTCCAAGTCGTATTTTTCCCTTTATCTTAAAACTGTGAATATGCATTTCAGGTCCTTTTAATATCTGTAGATCATTGATTAGAACTTCTCTCGTTAAGGAGAGAAAGGTGACTGCCCCTGAAATGTTTTCTGGAACGTTGGAGCAGTTTTTATAAGAAGGCAAAATGGTGACCGAAATTCTAGGTAAATAGGACGGGTTAAGTACTCCAAAGGCATCCCCCAGTGATGCGCAGGGGTGGGACTGGGAAATTAGCACAGAACCTCGTTGGGCCACAGAGCACGTGTGGGGAGGGTCGGTGGGTAAAGAGGGGCCACGGCCCCGGGGAGAGTCTTCTCCCAGAGCGGTGAACCTACGACTCTTGGCCCTCTCTAGCCCTGTTGTGTGTGTTTGTTCCATGCACGAGAGCCATTGGTGTTCTGTGACCTGTGAGTGACCTGGATGTGACCCGGACTTGCGTTGGTGGGTACTTTTATAGAAAGCCCTCCTCTCTCCCCTCTTGCAGACGGCTGAGACCCTGCAGCCCACCCTGCAGCCGGAAATGCAGCTTGAGCATGGAGCGATCCAGATCCAGTAGGCGGGCCGGGCCACCCACCCACAACAGAACCTAAGACAGAGCCGCTGCCGTGCTCAGCGCTGGCCCCGGCCAGCCACCCTGTTCTTCACGTGCCCCGGTCCCATGGCTTTGCACGGAGGTGACTGCACATGCTCTGTTCGAGTGCATCTGAAAGCCTCACCCGCTGGGGAGAGTGTCCCAATGCATACAAGGTGACAGTAACGGCCGCTGCCCCTGCCAGAAGACCCTTACTTTTTGTCCCACTGTCGGCGTCTAGAGAAGAGTGGGGAAGCACAGCGTGCGTTGCATCAAGTACGTGCGGAAAATCAAGAACTACGATATTTTTCTCTGTTCAAACAGCTTTTTTAATTTGCTATGGTGTTTATAACAAAAAAGAAAATTGAAAAAAAAAGTGGAGTAGCAGAAGCCTTTTGCTGTGTGCTCTGTTCAGTGTAACGAAAATAGGTATTTGCAGAAGACAACTAACGATTTTGATGGAAATATTGCTTACCTACTTTTCTAGGGGGAAATGCTCTCAAAACTGTTAATTATGCATTTCTAATGAAATAAAATGTATTTATGACCACAGCAGCTTTGTATCATTTTCTCTTGAGAGGTGGTTCACCCTGAGGCTGGCCTCATTCCTGGCGGGTGCTTGGGAAGTCACCCGATAGGCCCTTTCAGCCGTGCTGACGTTGGAGGCAGGGTCCTTGTCAAAGAAAGGGTCGTGGCTGTTTCTTGCAGTCCGGTGTAATGGGGCCCGGGAATGGCTTCCCCAGATGCCAAGCACCGCGCCATGGCACGCCCCCTCTCGAACACGGGTGCCCCTCGGGACAGCATGAGCCTGTCTCGGTATGGGGGGAGTTTCCGCAGGCAGACTGTGCTGGTGAATGACACGGGCCTCTCCCAGCTGTACAGAGTTACAGCTCTGGGGATCCTTAGGGAAACTCACACCCAAAGAAGCATGCTTTAGCGTCTATATTTTAAGAAGAAAGATAGTTCCAAAACCGAAGTCCCAGAGGTGCTTCGCATGACGTGTCCCCGGCAGTGTCTGGGCCGCTCGGTCCCCTCTGTTCTGGCAGTTACCCTGGCGGCTCTGGGAGATTCCCATCAGGAAGTTGTGTTCACCTACTCGGGCGCGCTCCAAGTCGTCATCTCAAACAGTTGGTATCTCCCACACCACCACGTTGGGGGTTGCTGCGCCGGGTAGTTTAGACCAGCGCGTGCTAAGGGGTGAAGGCGGGCTCGGGCAGCAGCTCCCGGGAGTGGGGTGGTGCCTCCGCGTGCCACGCCTCCATCCACCCTCCAGGGACGAGCAGAGCACCGTGGGGGTGTGAGGACAGTCCCTGGGAGGGGCCATCCTCCCGCAGATGGGAACGGGAGAGAGGACCGGCTCCACAAGGCGGGAGGAAGATCCCGTTGATGCGTCCGCAATCCCGGAAGAAGGTTAGGAAAGAAAGATGACGTTTACGGGATTCCGGACACAGAGCAGATCCCAAGGAGAAGTAAAAGGAAGCTAACGCTTGCGCGCCCACACATCGTTAAAGGCAGAGCTCACTCTGAAAGCAGCCGGAGAGACAGGACATCCCCCTGCGGTGGGGTGGCTCCCAGCAGCAGCACGGGCCACCTCTCCACGCCCACCGGAAGTCGGGAGCACAGGCTGCTGCCAGCAGGGCACCGAGAGAAAGAACTTCTCGACGCCAAACTGAGTGTTCACTAGAACTGCATGTTGTTCAGGGATACTGAGGACAGTCACTATCGGTCCCGGCATGTCCGTGCAGGGGTACGGCGTTCGTACACCCAAGAGAATTGAAAGCACACGGCCACACGTAAAAACATGCTCACAAATGGTCGCTGTGGTGTCATTGCTCACGGCCGAACAGTGGAGACAGCCACGTGTCTCTCAGCAGATGAGTGGGTAAGCTGAATGTGACCTGGCCACACACAAAATGAATTTTATTTGGCCATAAAAAGGAATGAGGGTCGGACATGGGTTATAACACAGGTGAGCCTCAAAAACATCCTCCTGAGTGAAAGAAGCCAGATACAGTAGGCCACACATCACAGGACCCTGTTTCTGTGAACCGTTTCGAACAGGCCAGTCGGTAGAGGCAGCAGAAGCAGATCACTGGGCGCAGGGGCCACGGAGGGGAGAGATGGGCAGTGACTGCTCGTGGGGGCGGGCTTTTGTGTGGGGTGACGAGAAGGTTTTGGAATTCAGTGGTGATGTTGGCCCAGCTCGGTAAATACACCGAAAGTCACTGAAATATACACGTAAAAGGGTGAGATTTTTGGCATATCAATTATATCTCAAAGCCATTAAAGAATTGGATGGCATTTCAAAAACCTCTCATAAACAAAATGAAGGTATTACCTACAGGTGATCCCTCCCATAAAGGAGATTGCAAGGAATTTTCTTCAAGAGCAAGAATGTAGATCCAGGAGGAGGCACAAACGGTAATAAACACAGATAATGTCTAAGTGCCCTGCCAAAAACTGTCTGACATTGAAATTTTCAAACACGATAAAATACTGGAGAAAATTGCCTTGTAAGTTGGGACAGGCAGGAAGGAGCTAAACTGTTTTAAAGCCCCTTTTTATTGCCCTGGAGACAAAGGATCAAGATCCTGTACGGTTTTAAGATGCCAGGCTTAATATCCTTGACAAACATTTAAGAAACGCCGTATAGAGGAAGCGTTAGGCGTGGGATATCTGAACAACGTGCTGAAGAAACTCAGCCGAGCTGACGGCAGGGCGCCGCGTCCAGCGGTCGAAGAGTGTGCAGTCTGCCCGCGTGTCAGACCATAAAGAAGGTCTCTACAGACCGCCCGGGACTGAGATCCTGCCGCCTGCAACTCTCTGACCACGTGGGATCAAGTTAAAAGTTAATGAGAGGAAAGGAGTATGTGTGCAAAGGTTTGCAGATTAAGTAATGTGCTTTTAAAATCACCCGTGGGTCAAATAAATGGAAATAGGTATTTTTAATTACCAATTAAAAATGGCAGGTTGACATATCAAAACTTGTGCAACACGTTGAGAATTGTGAGTTGGTTTAGAAAAGGTTTATATTTCCTTCTGATATGTTCCCAGAACTGGGGCTGCTGGGCCCTACAATCATTTCTTTTCTACCTTCTTGAGGAACCTCTTCCGTACTGTTTTCCTGAGCGGGCGGCACCACTTTGCGGTCCCACCCGCAGAGCACAAGGGCTCCCTTTTCTCCACACCCTCGTCAGCGTTCTCTCTCGTCTTTTTGGCGATGGCCGTGCTGACCGCTGTCGTTTTGGTTTGCGTTTCCCTGTTGTCCAGCGAGCATGAGGGTCTTTCCATGTGCCTGTGGACCTTTCGTAGATCTTCTTTGGAGGAATGTCTGTTCAGGTCCTTTGTCCATTTTTTTAATTGGGCTATCCGTTTTTTTGCTGTCAAATTGTGTGAATTCTTCATGTGTTTTGGAGACTAACTCCTCATCAGATAACCTGCTTGGCAGTTGTTTTTTTTCTCATCCTGTAGCTTGTCTTTCCACTTTGTTGGTGATTTCTTATGCTGGGCGAAAGCTTTTTAGTTGGATGTGGTCCCTGGTCCCACTGGTTATGTTTTATCTTGTCGCCTGTGCTGCGAGTGTCTGTCCAGACCACCGTTTCTGAGACCCGTGTCAAGGAGCTTTGTTCCCGTGTTTCCTTCTAGGAGTTCATGGGTTCAGGTCTTACACTTAAGTCTTTAATCAATTTCAAGTTAGTTTTTGTGAGTGGTGTAAAATGTGGGTCCAGTTTGATTCTTTTGCACGTGAATACCTAATTACCCCAACACCACTTACGGTAGAGGCGGTCTTTCCTCCAGTGAGTATTCTTGCCGCTTTTATTCGACACAGTACTGGCGAGAGCAATTAGAACACCAGAACCAGCATATGATTCAGCGATTCCATTTATGGGAATATATCCAGGGGAAACAAAACCACTAACTCAAAAAGGTATCTGCACCCCTACGTTAACAGCAGCATTGTTTACAGTCATCAAGACCTAGCGACAACCGAAAGTGTCCACGGGGAGACGAATGGATAAAGAAGATGTGGTATATGTACACCGTGGAAATTCATTCTCTTGTAGAAAAAAAGAAACCTACCGCTTGCAACAACACGGATGGACCTTGAAGGAATTAGGCTAAGTGAAATGAGTCAGAGAAAGATACCGTATGGTATCACTTGCGTGTGGAATCTAAAACGAAAGGCCAAACTCCTAGAAAAAGAGATCAGACTTGTGGTTACCAGGTGGGGGCGGGGAAGGGAGGGGAAACTGGAGGAAGACGGTCAAAAGGTCCAAACTTCCGGCTATAAAGCAAGTGAGTGCTAGGGATGTAACGAACGACGTGACGACTATAGTTACCACTACTTTACGATATACGCGACAGCTAAGAGAGTCAATCCTGAGAGTTCTGAAATTTGTCCCCTTTTTCTTCTTTTTTTTTTTTTTTTGTATTTATGTGAGAAGATGGATGTTAGATGAACCTATTATGGTAATTCTTCCACGGGATATGTAAATCAAGCCATCACGCTGTATGCGTTCAACTTGTATAATGATGTGTGTCTATCAATTATTTTTCAGTAAAGCTGGAAGAAAAAAGAGGAAGCATCTTGCCTTGTTCCTGATCTTAGACGATAAGTTTTCAGCCTTTTCCCACTAGGGATGATGTTAGCTATGGGCTTGTCATACACAGCCTTCATTAGGACGAAGTGTGTTCCTTCTATACCTTATTTGTGGAGAGGGTTTTTATCATGAAAGGGCGTTGTAATTTGCCGCGTGCCTTTTCTGCGTCTACTGAGGTGATCGTACGGTTTCTATTCTACGTTTTGTTAGCGAGGTAGGTCATGCTTATTGACTGATGTGTATCGAATCCTCCGCACATCCCAGGGATGACTCCCACTTGATCATGGTGTAGGATCTGCTAGTTCTTGTGTTGAGAATTTTCACATCTACAATCATCGGGCATATCGGCTTATACTTTGCTTGCCTCTTCATCTGGCTTTGATATCAGGGTAATGCTGGCCTTGTGAAATGAGTTTGGGCGTGTCCTCTCAAGTTTTCTGGAAGAGGTTGAGGAGGATTGGCGTAAATTCTTTAAATGTTTGGGAGAATTCATCAGCGTAGCCATCTGGCTTGGGCTTCTCTGCGTTGGGAAGGTTTTGATGACTGTTGAATGTCCTTGTTCCTGGTCCGTTCACGTTCTATTTCTTCATGATTTAAGAAATAAATCAAGTTGTGGCAAGCCGTATGTTTCTGGGAATGTATCCGTTTCTGCTGGGTCATCTAGTTGGTAGGCACGTAATTGCTCATGGTAATCTCCTAGGATCCTTTGCATTTCCAATTTTGTTGGAGTCTGTCTCCTTTCTTCTTAGTCTAGCGAAAGGTTTGTCCATTTTGTTTATCTTTTCGAGAAAACAGCACCACGCACTGTATGTGCATGTGTATATCCTGCCATATCCTTTTAGTGTATTGGGGAACGAATTAACCCTTTTGTTATTACATAGTTACCTTCTTTGTCTCGTTACAGTTTTGGGCTTGAAGTCTTTTTTTATTTTTTAACGTAAGGATAGCTGCTCCTGCTGTCTTTTATTTTCCACTGGCATGGAATATCTTTTCTGTCCCCTCGCTTTGAACCTGTGTGTGTTCTTAAAGCTGAAGCAAGTCTCTTTTTAGACAGCGTGCACTTGAGTCTTCGTTTTTTTTTTTTTTTACCCATGCGTCTAGTCTCTGCCTTTTTGATTGGATAATTTAATCCATGTATACTAAAAGTAATTATTCTAAGAATAACTGGTGCCAGTTCATTCATAGTTTCCACTGCCTTCTAGCTTCCTTGTTCCTTCCTTCCTCTCTCACCGTCTTCCTTCGTGGAGTGATGGTTTTCTGCAGGTGCTGTGCTCTGATGCCTTTTCCACCATCTTCTGTGTATCTTCTCTGGGGTTTTGCTTTGCTGTTAGCATGAGGCTAACGTAACATTTTACGATAGTCTCTTTAGGGGCGTGTGGGTGGCTCAGTCGGTTGAGTGTCTGACTTCAGCTCAGGTCACGATCTCACGGTTCGTGGGTTCGAGCCCCACGTCGGGCTCGGTGCCGACGGCTCGGAGCCCGGAGCCTGCTTTGGATTCTCTGTCTCCCTCTCTGTCTGCCCCTCCCCTGCTCACACTCTCTCTTTCTCTCAAAAATAAGTAAAAATGTTAAAAAACATTTTTTACATAAAAAAGTCTTTTTAAAGCTGATAATCTCAATCACACGAAAAAAATACCCTTTTACATTTTTGATGTCACAGTTTACATGTTTTTATATCGTGTATTCATTGACAAAGTAGCGTAGCTGTTTTTAATGCTTACGTCCTTTAACGCTTATGCTAGTGTTAGTGATGAACGCATCAGCATACGTGTGTTAGAGTGCTGTGAACTTGACCACGTCCTCACCTGCCTCAGCGTCTTCCGTACGTTGGTCTGTTTTCGTGTCAGTAATCAGCCTCTTTGCATCTCAGTTCTTCTCGCAAGGCAGGCTCGTGGCGAGGCCGCCCCCACATATGTTCTCTGGAACGGCTTTATCCCCCTCGTTTCCGAGCGACACCTCTGCTGGGTGTTGTGGTTGGCAGCTTTTTTCTCTCGGCGTTTTGCGTGCATCAGCCTGCTGGTTTCTGACGTCCTTCGTGTCTGCAGACAGCCTGTGTGGGTTCCCTGTGTGCAAGCAGTTGTTCTTGTCTGGCTGCTTTTAAAAAAGCCTCTCTTTTCCCTGTGGTTTTAGGGACTCGTATTATCGTGTATCCTGGGGAAGGTAGCTTGGGGTTGAAACCAGGGGTGGGGGGTGGGGAGAGGGGCTTGAGCTTTGTGAACTTGTATTTCTTGAACTGAGCTCTCTGCCCTCCTCTCCGGGACTCCAGCAACGTGCACACTGTGTCTGGACGTTCTCCTGTAACTCACGTTGCGTTCCTTCATGCGTCGTCTTTCCCCTTCCTGTTTGTTCCCTAGCGGATGCTTCAAGGGACACGCCTTCTGGTTCGCCGCTGCCTCTTCTCTCTTCCGCCTGCTTCAGTCTCCGCTGAGTCTTTTAGTCACGGTATTCCTGAGCCTCAAGGTTTCTGGTTTTTATCTGTTTTTTATTACTGTTTTGCAAATAATGTTTTTATTTATTTTTGAGAGAGACAGAGACAGAGCGTGAAGGGGAGGGGCAGAGAGAGAGGGAGACACAGAATCCGAGGCAGGCTCCAGGCTCTGTCTGAGCTGTCAGCACAGAGTCTGACGCGGGGCTCGAACCCACGAACTGTGAGATCGTGACCTGAGCCGAAGTCGGACGCTTAACCCACGAGCCTCCCCGGTGCTCTGGGGTTTCTGGTTTTTTAAAAAAAACATGTTTTCTATTTCTTTTCTGGACTCCATTCTCATTTTGTTCACACGTTGTGTCCTAATTTCATTCACTTGTCTGTGTTTTCTTGTTTATTGTGTTTCTTTAAAAGCATTATTCTGAATTCTTTTCAGACATTTCATGGATCTCCCTTTCTTTGGGGCCACTCGTCGTCGCTTTATTGGTTTCCTTTTGAGGTGTCGTGTTTCCTCGATTGTTGTGATCCCGTGGCCTTGTGTTGACATCTGGACGTTTCGAGAAGCGGGCACCCGTTCTGGTCGGTACAGATGGGCTCTAGCAGGGAAGCCTTCACAGGCAGCCCGTCCAGGAACCGCGGTGAGCCGTCTGGCGGGTTGTGGTGGGCTTGCCGCTGGAGTCCTCGGGTAGGCGGCCTGGTGCCTGGGGGTGCAGGGTCAGGTCTGGACCCTGAGTTCACGGCGGGCCAGCCCTGGAGTCTGTGGGGCATTCGGGCACAGACCGGATGCCCCTGCCCCCGGGAGCACGTCTGTGTCTGTGCTGGGGATGATGCGAAATGGTCTTGTCTGAGCTGCGCTCCACCCGGGCGCTCCGACCCTTCACCCAGGCTCCTTCACGCTTGCCGAGACGTTCTCCTGTGTGGGTGGTTGTTCAACCTGATGTTTCCGGGAGGGGACGACGCCAGAAGCCCCCGTGCTGATGCCGCTTAGTAGCTCCCGTCTTCGTGGACTCGCGCGTACAGCTTAAAGTGTCGTCACAAGGACGACTCCAGGCGCGTGTGACTGCGCTAGGCGGTGTTTCCGGATGCTTAAGAAAGAGAAGCAGTCTGTTACACACTCTTTCACTGAACAGAAGAGGCTTGCGTCCTGTCTTGTTTCATGAAGCAGCATAACCTTGGTGCTAAAGCCTGACAAGGACGGGAGGGAGGGAGGGAGGGAGGGAGAGGAAGAGAAAGAGAGAGATGGTTACAGAGCAGTGTTTCTCTTGAAAATCCCAACAGTCGTAAACAAAGTGTGGACGAGCTGGATCTGCTAATATTGAATGGTGATGTATTATGGCCCAGGTGGGTGGGATTCAGGAATGCAGATTTGTATATTTTTTAAAATGCACGTAGTTTACCACATTAATGAGATAAAGCGTGATCTTGATAAACTCAGAAAAATCGTTTGTACAGTTCGATACCTATTCAAGATTAAGAGGGAAGAGTGCTTTTAGCAAACCAGGAATAGAAAGGAACTTTCTTAATCTGATCAAATGAGAAATCTGTGACAGACATCCTGCTTAACTGTGAAATATCGAAAGCTCTGTCCCCGAGCTGGATTGAGGCAGGACCGGCTGCTCAGCACTGCTGGGGTCCCCACGCTGCAACGCTAGCCAGAAAAGGGGATTTAAGGGTGCCGGGCTTGAAAACCCAGAAACAAAACTGCCACCATTCGCAGAGATAATGTTACAGGTGAAGAAAATCGAAAGCAGTGCAGATTCACAGGCAAACTATTAAAAGAAGGGAGAGAAGTTTAGCGAGGTGGTGGCCACGTGCCCAACGTACAAGAATCGATTCTTATCACCAGGAACAGTCAGTAATGATCACTTGTTTATTTATTTATTTGTATTTTTTATTTTAAAGCCGAAGTGAGAGAGCTGAAGGGGCAGAGACAGAGGGACGGAGGTCACATCCAAGAGGTGGGGCCCAGACCCACAGACCTCGAGATCGTGACCTGAGCTGAAATCCGAGTGGGACGCTTAACCGACTGGGCCCCCCAGGTGTCCCCTGACGACTTTCTTATCACAGGGTTTCGGACACTTAAGTTATGTGGAAGCTAGCAAAAGGTGAGTAACAGGAAACTAAAATACTCTTGGAGGAAACCTAAGAGATGTAGGTGTTTGGCACGTCTGTGGATTGATTAGAAGCTTCAGGGTGTCCTTTCTTCCCCAAATGGTGGATCATTGCAATTCCAGCTGAACTCGAAACGGGGACTTTTGTGTAGGTCGACAAGCTTGTTCGAGAAGGTGTTTGAAAACGCAAAGGGCCAAGAAGACCGCCCTAAGGACTGGACAACTCTGGAGGGCGGTGTGGCGCCACCATGAGCGTGGGATCGGGCTCCTGGAGGCAGAGCCGTCCGAGGCCAGAGGAGGGGCAGCTGTCCACGGGCGTGTCCGGGTCAGTCGGATCCCCACAGGCCAGCGGTCGGGGACCCCCTTCGCAGCATACACAGAGACCAGTGGCGGGGGTGGGGCACACGTAGAGGACCGGCACGAAACTTCCGGCAGGCAAACGATGGTGCTCTCTGCACGACCCTGGAGCTCCAGAGGTGTCCGTCACCAGATGCGGAAGTTCCGCGTGCAGTGGCGTCGCCCGGCAGCGGGGGCCTCTGGTTCGTCCAAAGGCGCCGGTAGAGAAGGGGCAGGTGTCGTCCGTCTTGTCTTTTTAGCCCACAAAGGACACGGGCCCGGGGTCCGCGAGGTCGTGAGGTTCCCTGTTATCCGAAGGTGAACAGACAGACCCGTGTCTAAAGGGACCGGACAGACGGAGGAGGGAAGCCGTGGTGATGATTTCCGGAGACGAGGGTAGAAGTGCCCGTCGCTCTTTGCTGACGAATTATTTAACGAGTAGTGAATTTTTGTCACGCCAACAGATGCTTCGAAAACCCACCAATGGCCGCTAAGCATCCGAAAAAGCGCTCGATCTCACTGGTCCGATCCAAGCCACCACGAGCCACCTCAGGGTCGCTAAGATGTAAAGGACTGGCGGGATCGATGGCCGCGAGCTCCGGCCTGTGCACGGTGACGTGTGCAGGGTGGGAGTCCGTGCGGGGCCTGGCGCCCCTGCGGTCCAGCAGCCCGCGTGAGCCCGGCAGTGCCTAAAGGCTGAGGCCAGCAGGTGGCCCGGGAGCCGGCGTGGTGTGGGACAGGCAGGCCGGCCGCTGGCATTAGAAGCCCCCGGGGAGGAAGGGGTTGTGGCGGCGGGCGAGCCTGGCCTCGCTGTGGTCCTTGACCTGGGTGCGTCGCCGTGTGAGGACGACGCCCTCGGGTCGCTCTTCAATTTAAAAGGTCAGTTCCTAGGTAAAACACGCGAAAGACAGAAGTTTGCCACCAGGAGACGTTTCAAAGAAGTTTCCGAGACCATCCTTTTGGCAAAGGCAGCGCGATCCCAGACAGAAGATCCTGGGGGACAGGCCAGCGCAGACGCGTGAGCAGTCGGAGAAGCCCCACGAAGAAGACCGTGTCTGCGGGCCTAGAAGGAAAACGGAGGGAGCACATCGTGAAGGGAGCATTCGGAGGAATGGAGGAAGCAGAGAGTTTGGGTTTGGGTCCATCAGGCTGTAGCTCTTCATCCGCTAAAAGCCTAGAAAGCGCGTGTAGCCAAACTAAGTGGGGGGGGGGGGGGGGGGGGCTGAAGGGTGTGTCGATCAAGAGCACAGCCTGCTCTAACCTCAGAATGTCGCCCAGTGTAACTCAGCACGTGAACAGACCGGAGGAGAAGGACGAGAGCCTCTCCACGGAAGCAGAAGCGGCTCTCGATGAAGTTCATTCAGAAGGTTAAAGGGGACTGTCAGCGTTCTAGAAATGAAAGGGAACGCCTCAACCCGACCAAGGGTTTCCACAAACACGGGACGGCGGATGGCGCGCCGCGCACGCACCCGGACTCGGGAGCGCGGCGAGGGCGCCGGGCCTCACCTGGGCTGGGTGGGAGGGGAGGGCCCGCGGGGCAGGAACTCAGCATTCGCCGCTGTGCCCGGTCTGGGATCTGTGATGTCGGTGTCGCTTTTCTCGAGGAGGTCCCACAAAACCTGGATCTGCCCCTTACCTGGTCACCAGCTCCCGGACTTCTGGGAGCCGGTGGCCGAGGGACGCAGAGGGAAGGGCGGCGGCCGTGGGACTGGAATGTGGGCAGTGGGCCCGGTTTTCAGCTCACTTCCTGGGCAGCGTCCCTGGGACCCTCTGGCCCGGCCTGTCACGGGAAACCACCCGGAGGCCGGCCCACAGGCCTGATCCGGCTTACACGTCCCCCCTGTGGCTCCGCCCACGTCCAGCCCAGCCCTGTGCCGGCCAGCCAGGCCGTCAGGAGGTGGTGAGCCTCGGGTCTGGCCCCTTGCCCCTGGCCGCTGGCCCCGTTCCCCGCAAGGACCTCCCCGTGTGACGGACGGCACAGGGGCCCCTGATCCTCGGCCAGGCCGAGGGGGCGTGGGCCGGGGCTCTCTGTGGATCCCAGGCTCTCTCCGCCTGCCCCGGGAAGAGGCATACCTCGGTGAGGGCCTCATGCTGGCCGGCGGGCCTGGGGCAGCTCCAGGAGTCCCCCCCGAGCCAGACCCGGCTTGCTTGTCACAGCTAAGCTGCTCCGCCTTCCTCCCTGGCTCCCTCCAGCCCTTGCCGCGTCTGCCACTGGTGGGCGTTCAAGAATGATCTCAGCGCCGTGGGTGTAGCTGACTTCAGGCCCGTGGCCGCTGACGACCAGGAAAGCCTGTGCTTGCTCTGTTTGGAGTCTGCCACAGACTCACAGAGGGATCTCTCGTGTCCTTCGTAAAGTTTGCTTTACCCTCGCGCCTCTCTGGGCAGCCGGACCAGGGCCCCGGAGGCCCAGGGGACTGCCCGAACGCTCCCAGCCCTGCCTCAGCCCTCTCTCCTCCCACTCAGCCACGGGGCCGGGGGCGTCATTTCGTCCGTGAGCCTGGGTGCCAGGGCCTCGCGGGCTGACGGGGGACAAAGGTGGGTCACAGGAGGACCCCGTGGTTCTCAGCCAGGGGTATTCTGACCCCCCCCCCCATGGGACGATGGCCAACATCTGAAGACATTTTTGGTTATAGCGGGGGGAAGGGAGTGGCACTGGCGTCTGGTGGGTAGAGGCGGGATCCAGGACCTGTGGGCACTTGGAGTGAGGAGGGACAGGGAGGCTGGGAATCGGGGGAGGGAGGAAGAAGAAGGAGAGAAGACACCAAAGGCCCCCACTTCCCCAGCGAGGCCAGGTGTCCCTCAGAGAGCATGGCTGGCTTCTTGTCCCCGTGCCGTCCCTTCCTTTCCTTGTCTGGACTTAGGGCAGCAGCAGGGGTGCTGTGAGGGCAGGAGGGGGAGGGGATGCCTTGGCCAAGGGGGGTCCGGCCCTGCCGTCTGCCTGCTCTGGAGGAGCGGGCGCTGGACGGACTTCTGTGGATGCTCAGGGTGCAAGGGGCACACCTGTCCCTCGGGCCTTTGCTCAGGCCCATGCCCTGGGGACTTCTTCACTGGCCAACCCCCGGGACGGCCTGGCGGTCCTACAGACTGGGCCGTCCTGTGGGCCGAGGCCCTGGGCGGCAGAGCACGTGTGGGAGGTCGGGGGGGGGGGGGGGGGGGGGGCGCGGCGGGGGGGGGGGGGGGGGGGGGGGAGGGCTCAGCTCAGATGAGGGGAGGCCGGGGACAGACTGGCAGAGCGGAGGGTGTGGACGGCCAGCCCCGTACCCAGGGGCGACGCTGGCCCGGGAGGTGGAGGGGGACGCGCGGACACCCCGGGCCGGCACGGCAGGTCCCACAAAGGCGAGGGAGCGGCCCGCGACCGCGGCCGCCTGCCGTGCGGGGCGGTGGCAGAAGTGGGCTGTCGTGACCCGCACCTTAGTGCGAGGGCTCGGCTCCCGCGAACTCGGACCTGCTCCCGCAAGGCCCGGCGTGCTGTCCGAACGGAAAACGGCACCCCCGTAGTCCATCTGAGCCCCGTCCCAGTCGGGCCACAGAGCAGAGGGCCCGTCCGTCCAACCGTGCCCTGTCTCAGGCGGTCACGTCCGTCTCCTTCGGTCCACGCGGGTCTCCGCTTGGCCGCGGTGCGCGGCCGTGTTGTAGGATCCGTATTGTCCCCTGGAGAGGAGATCCCTGTAGGGCGGGAACAGCAGCAGCCGAGGCTGTGCCTCTTGGGGGGCCCTTTGGGGGAGGGGGCAGAATTTCACTCAGGTCCATTACTGGCCATGGGAACATGAACTGTTTAATACAGTGTTTGCCAGGGCCCTCCACTGCAAATTATTCTTATCTTCTCTGTTAGACGAAGTATTTTGCACAAAAATATTTTAAAACTGTGTAAACATTTCGTGCTTCCTTAAACTTCCACTTATTTGCCCATTCATTTATCTGAGTTTGAGCTCATGAACTACATTTTTTTTTTAACCCAGAGAGTTTCTTACTCTCGGTGAGCCCCGCCAAGCTGGCTCCCGAGCGCAGTGACGGCCCCGGGGCTCCTGGACGGCGTCCTGGCTGCCTGGTGTGTCAGAGTATTGCAGGAGCGCCTGGCGTTTCCCTGCCCGGCTGCAGCCTTTCATCTCTGTAAGGAGTCCTGGTCACTTTTAGTGGACGATGGTACTTAGAAAACAAGATCTGGGTGCCGCGGGTGCTCACGACCCTGGCACTGGGGCATCACTGCTCCCTGCCGTGTGTGTGTGTGTGTGTGTGTGTGTGTGTGTGTGTGTGTGTGTGTG
>NW_026057589.1:24295886-24300791 GCF_023721935.1 Panthera uncia
TGTGTGTGTGTGTGTGTGTGTGTGTGTGTGTGTGTGTGTGTGTGTGTCCGTCCGTGCAGACATACCCATTCGCTCAACACACGGATACACATTTATCTGCTGCTGAATTTCCCTGGTCAGCCAACTGTCAGCTTCCTCCCTTTGTCGAGCGGTCTGCATTTTCGCTTCCTCGATGCACAGAACTCTCTGCTCGATCCTTGCTAAGATTCTGTGGCCGGTGGGAGGCATCTCTCCCCAGCCTGTCATTGGACAGATGGGGCGGCCACGGCCCACCAGGAAATCTGGACCGATGGCAGAACTCAGGAATTGTCACCGAGGCTCTCTGGACAGGTTCCGGAAAGAGCTGCCAGTGTCTCCTGCATGCTTCGTAAGAGCAAAAAGCGTACAGGCCGTCTGCATCCAAGGTGATTCTGTGGACCGTGGCTCGGGGCATCCGCCACAGACCTCTGGACGCCGGCTGGAGGTCGGGGGCAGCGGGCGATGGTGGGAGGGAGTTCTCCGGCCTGAAGCGCGGAGAGGCGAGAGGAGAGGGTGTTGTAGCAGGATAGCGGGTTTGGCTCCAGGGCCGTGTCCGAGGGCGGCTGGGACTTCGTGTTTTCTGAGGCCGTGAAGGAGCCCCTGGCTCTTGAGGCCACAGGACAGCTCCGCTTCATGCCCTGGCCCCTGGGCCGGTGGAGCCTTCCACTCGTTGGACTTGCTGTGGAGCAGGGAGAGGGGCAGAGAGAAGCGAGTTCAACCTGAACCCTCGGTAATCCAGTGTTCACGTGCCCTCTCTCTGCCGTAGGCAAGGCGCTCTGTCTTCCCCACCTGGAGGCGGTTAATTGGAAGGAAAATCATGCCCGCTTGTGCCACACTTCCTTTGTCAGGGCACGGGGCCAGTCCCCCGGGCCGAGCCAGCCCTCACCTGGAGGTTGCCACCATCATTTGCCGATCTGCCTGCTCTGGCCCGTAGGACCCCAGCCCCTTCTTTGTCCCGGGTTCGGCTGCGGAATGGCCTGGCTGGGGCCAAAAGCACGGAAGGAAGGTTCTCAGGAGGCTCAGACACAGGGGCAGCATTAAATCCCCAAACTCCTGGCTGACCGGGGCTTTCTCCCATCCCGCAAGGCTGAACAGCTCCCGGGGCCGAGCCACGAGGGGCCACCGGCCGCAGGGGTCCTCGCCGCTGAACACCTTGCCTTGAAAGGAAACGTGCTCCCTGCTGTAGGAGCAAGAGAACGTGGGAGAGAATGTTGGCCAGTGACACGGGGGTGCTTGGAATTCAGGAAGGGGGTTCTGACTGGTACCGTGTGTCATTAGGACAGGCCGTCAGCCTTCACTCCCGCCTCCAGGTTACTGGCTGATTCTCCCCATCTTCCTGCATGGATGGCTCAGCCCTCGTGTGTCCAGACCTCTCTTCCCCCTGATGTCCTTTCTCAACCTGAACTTCGTGGCTCCTTGTGCCTCCTGGGTATGGAGTCCCCCAGTTAGATTCTGCCACATTGACTGGCATTTCTTTTCTTGGTCTAAAAACACCGTTTCAAGGATCAAAATGACCTTATGTTTTGCAGTGGTGATGGGAGACTAAAATCCAATGAATTGGCCATTTTGGTGAAATGTGTAGCATCTTAATTATAGCACAATAAAGCTGTGATTTTTTTTTTAAAGGGCCTTACCATTCTAATTAAAATAAGTGAGTTAATCATAGCAGCATAACTCTCTGCTCTGGCCTTTCATCGTTCTCTTAATTCCTTTGGCCTTCCCCTAAATTTGGTCTTCCAGTAAATGGGTGTAGAAGGGAGGTCAGACGCCATCATCATCTCTTTGCATGACAGTCCCAGTCCCAGATAGGGAGTGGTAGGGCTAAGACAACCCATAGATCTTGACCTGGGCTCTTCCCGTGTGCTCGCCATCAGTTGACGTTCTATGATTTCACGCTGGTCACCATCCTGGTCTAATCGGGTCATTTTCAGATTGATTAGTCTGAGTCTCTTGACCTTTTCGTTGTTTTTCTCTGAACCTCTTTTTTTTTTTTTTTTTTTTTTTTTAATGTTTATTTATTTTTTGAGAGAGACAGAGACAGAGCAGGAGCAGGGGGGAGGAGCCCCCACAGACGGCTGTTAGATATCCAGGAGACTCCTTCCTTGATTGGAAATCTGTTTCTCATTCATGGTGGCAAACAGTGCTAAAAATAAGAAATGGGAGGCGTGTGGACCATTTGGGGATTCAGGACAGACTGTAGGGCCGGCCTCCGAGGTGGCCTCAACGATCCACTCCTCGTGGTGTTCACCTCCTGTGCCGGCCCCTCGCACGGCGAGCCTGGGCCGGGTCCACGTGAGCAGTGTATTACGGCGGAAGTGAGCGCGGGGCTCCTCCTTGACGTGAGATTATAAATGCCTTGCGGCTCCTGCCTCCGTCTGCTGGGGAAGCCAGCCGCCATGCCGTGAGGACCCTCCCACGGGCATGTGGGGAGGAGCTGAGGCCCCCAGCTGGAGCCAGCCAGCTTGCCAGCCGGCGAGGGGCCCCGGTCCAGCCTTCACATGAGACCGCAGGGCATAGCCCAGGTGAAAACTGCCCAGCCCACAGAAAGGGCGAGAGAGAGAGCAAGTGATTTTGCTGTTCAAAGCCACCAGTTTTGGGGTGGTTTACCACACAGCACGAGGTTACCAAAACAAGCACACACACACCCCCCCCCCGCCACACACACACACACACACACACACACACACACACACACAGGCTACAGATGAGCGGATGCGCCATAGTTTTGGACGAGGGACAGATAACATCCTCCTTTTTTTCCTCCCTGAGACCCTCGTCAAGATCCTGGCGTAAGTGCTCCCTGCCCAGCATCCCTGATCTGCCGTGGGGTTTCAACTCCCCCGGTCCTGGAGCATCCACGGTAGCGTGCAGGCCCGTGAGGAGGTCTGTTGGACAAGCCAGGCCACCTGCCACCTTCACTGACAACAGCCAGCCTCACAAGTTTACCCCTCGGGAGGCTGGTCTCTGGTTCTCGACGCGTCCCCGAAGTTGGGCGTGCTGGCGGCAGCACGCGCATCCCGCGTCTGCCTCACGAAAGAAAACGCCTTGTCTGAAATGCCTGCGTCAGAATTGGAGGTAAACCAGCTGCGCTCGGACGGCTGGGGGAACTCGAAGGCCGTGGCCCTGCCCCCGCCCCGAGACTCCGGTTCGGTCCTCCAGAGCGCACCCCGGCACCCGGAGGTCCGGAACCCGCCCGGGAGTAAAAAGTAGAATCCAACAAGTACAGGCCGTCCACAGTCTTAGGAAATTGTTCTGGAAACGGTGGTCCGACCTGAAACGGTTTACGCTTAGTCGCATTCGCTGCAGGAAGATCTGTCACGGTGCTGCGGAGGGCAGGACGCCCAGCGTGGCTTTTTAGGTAGGGAGGGCCACAGAGCCCACAGCTGACGGGCTGTGTCGACAACCGCCCGGGCTCCACCTGCCACAAACCTCCGTCACGAAGCGAAGCAAGTCGCGCGGCCCGGAGCTCCCTCGCACGGTGGGTGCTCACGGAGCGCTCCGAGAAGGGCTTGGCCCTGCATCGGTCGGGGCCCTACCAGACCGGGGGGAGCTGGGGGCAGCGTTCACGCACGTCAGAGGTGGACCCTGAGGCTTGGGCTCACGGAGTGAGCAGGGAACAGTCGGCCGCAGTCCAGGGCGAACCTCTTCTTCCGCAGGAAATCGCTCTCCTCTCAGTGTCCTTCAGCCCAGGGGGTGAGGCCCCCCCACATCTCAGAGGGCGCCCTCCTTTACCTGGAGCTCAGCCACGCGTGCCAGGCACCTTCCCAGCGACACCCAGATGCGAGAGTGACTCAGCACCTGGGGGGACCGCCAGCCCCGCTCCCGAAGGAGCCGCCTGTTGGGATTCTGTCCCCGACACCGAGAAACTTCCTCGCTCAGCTGTGTGCCCGTTGTGCCCGTTGCTGTGTGCGCCCGGGCTGCGCCGGGAGCTGCCTCTCGCTTGCGGCAGAGTCCCCAGAGCTCGGGGGACCCCTGGCACGCGGGATGCTTTCAGAAGTGTTTGTTGAATCGTGATCTGTGCGTCCATGCCGTCACGGTGATGTGCACGCCGACGTGCCCGTCGGACGCTGATGACGTGACTCGTGAGGCCCTTGCACCGAAGAGCGCCGTCCAGACGAGCCCTGAAAGGGAGGCGTCGGTGAAACCCACGTCTTTCCCGCAGATCCCGTGGGGTGGGGTCTCTCAGCCTGCAGGGTGGCTCCGGGCTTTGGTGTAAGATAGGTGCAAGCCCCAGCCCTGCCACCTGCTAGCTGCACGACTTGGGCAAGTCACTGGGCCCTCTGAGCCTCGCTGGTCCCACCCAGAAGTCCGGCAGGCAGCACCGGACCCGGGCAGGGGAAGGCTCTGGGGGGCAGGAGGCGGGGTCGACTCTCTTATTTTTAGAGATCTGTTTCCTGATTATAAAAAGCCAAGCATCCTGATCGTGGGCAACCTCAAACATGCCGAAAAGCGGGAGGAGGAGGGTGAAGCCCACCTACAACTCTGCCATCCGGACACGCCCAACACTGAAGTCGTGGGGTGTCTTGGGTTCAGGGTCTCCCTGTGCGTTCCTTTCCCCCCAGCCCACCGCAGGGTCAAGATTCAACGCCTCAGACATCAGGTGAGGACGCGCTAGAAATTCTGACCTCTGTCTCCACGCACGGGTCCTGTTTCTAGGTCCCGTTCCACCGGTTCCGGACACAATTACTTACATCTACACACGGGCTTAGGGAAAATCCCTGCAAAGGCGGAAGACCGTTAGCCATGCCCGTGAGCTGCTGGCCCACCCGAGTCCAGACTCTTCTTAATTTACCGCCCCCCACTTGGGGGCGTCGAGGTTCCGATTAGTTGGCATCTGTGCAAAGCGTTTTCTGGATCTTGGACCTCCTCCGGAGAGGAGGTGCCGTA
>NW_026057589.1:24300891-24305645 GCF_023721935.1 Panthera uncia
GGGGCTCGAACTCACGGACCGCGAGATCGTGACCTGGCTGGAGTCGGACGCTTAACCGACTGCGCCACCCAGGTGCCCCTGAACAGCATTTTCAAGGCTGCAGGCACACATCAGCCAATTGGCGGGTCACACGTGAAGAGTGCACGGGCCTGGCCACGGCCTGCGCGAGCCCCAGCGGCGGGACCAGGCGAAAGTGGAACCTGTCTGGACTTCCACGCGTGTCGCACGTACTCCTGATCGTGCAGTCCTGAACCTCATCCCCACGAGAGAGGGACCAGTAGCGTCTGAATTTTGCCAGGCTCAGAGAGGGTTAGCAACTTGCTTTAACTGGCCCGGCCAGGTGGTGGTCAAGTCAGGGTGTGATCCCTGCATGCTGCTGCCTCCTGGGGCCATACGGTGTGCATGCTGAGGGGCCTCGCCCCTTCCCTCCACGTGGGGCCACGGAGGCTCTCTGGGAGAGGCCGCAGAGAGGTACCTCCGTGGGCTGGAACTCAGGTGCCAGCTGAGTTCTGCCATCAGAAATGAGAACCAAGGTTGGGAATGTGTCCTTTCGGTCTCCCGGTCAAATGGCTACCGAGGGTCCTTTCTGATGGCAGGGTAGTCAGGAAGAAGGAGACTGGAGACCCCAGGGACCCTTTGGAGGGTTGTGTGAGCCCTGTGTGACCGGGGGACATACCGTGACAGCCTTGCTTGGTCCCTGTGGCTGGACAGGAATAAGGACGTGAGCACATGTGTGAGCGTGCGTGTCATGAGAGCCATGTGTAAGCATGCGTGTGCGAGTGTGCCTGGGGCCTCTGGGGGGCTGGGAGTTCTCTGCGGGGCTGCTGTCCCCCGAGAGGTCAGTCCTGTCACCTCTTTCCACATCCGCTGTGAATCCGCATCTGGCGCATGGAAGGAGCTCACAGCAGCTTCAGGGGTAAACTGTGGTCATGTTATGCTCCCATGACTCAGTTTCCCTGGTAGCTGAGAGCCGAGGATGCCTTGGTAAGCGGACAGATCAGGCAACTCCGGGGCCGCAGGACGTGTAGGCTCAGAGGAGAGACCGGCTTTCGTGTTTGGTGACCCTTGCCTGCACTGGGCACGTAAATGGCTCCCGCCAAGTTCATTGGTCACTGGGTGCTGTTGACATCTTGCAGACGTGGACGTGGGGGCTCACGAGGGAACATGACCGGCTGGGCGTCCACAGAGAATTAGGAGGGGCAGGAATCCAGCCCGTCCTGCTTCTCCCAGTGCCCACCGCCCTCCCTGAGCCTGGGGGTGCATCTGACCCGCTAAACTGTCCTACAGAAAGCCCCAGAAAGGAGCCCAACAAAGGGCAGCCCCCCGAGACCCGCGGGCTGGCGACCCCGGGGAGGACGCCTCCTGAATCCCCTGTCAGCAGGTGTCCCCCCGCCGCGCCGCTGAGGAAGCAGTCCAGAGGGTTAAGAAAACCAGCAGCCTCGCAAAGAAGCGTTTTCCGGCGTCTTCCCCACATGTTCCAGCTTATGGTGGGGAAAGCAAGGGGGGAGCCCGGTGGAGACCAGGGGCTGGTCCGTGGCCCCCGAGTGCAGCCAGTTTGTGCCCCTGCACACGCGGGGATGACGTTCTCCGGATCCCTCCCGACCGGGCAAAGGCAGGGTTAAGTGCGTGGAGGGAGTGGGAATCCCAGCTGCCTGGGGCTTGAAGCTCCCCGGCCGAGCGGAGGCCGAGCGGAGAGAGGCAGAGTCCGCCGCCCCGCGGCCGCCGCAGGCACCTGGGCCGGCGCCGTCCCCGAGGACACGAGGATAGCTGCCCCGCCACACGCCACACGCCGGGACACGCAGCAGCCACGGCACTGCCGCCTCCAGGGTAAGTGCAGGCTCCCCGCGCCCGCGCCGGTCCGGGCGCCGGCTCTGGCGCTGGCTGACGGGGGTGTCGGAAGTTTAGTGCTTTCCTTAGGAGTTTGGATGTGACGCTGACAGGGCCGCCTGTGTTTTTGTTGCTGCTGTTAATGCATTCAGACTCGCAACCGAACCCTGGGAACAAATGCCATCTGGGGACGTCTTTAAGGCAGAGCAGAGCGTTCTGTTTTCCTTTTGAAAATTCCGAGCCTGGACCAAATGTGAGCTCAAGGGCAGATCACTTGCTGGGAGTGGAGACCGCCTGCAGCCCTCGGTCCGAGGCCGTCGGGGCGCCCCCTTCGCGAAGGGTGCCTGCTGGACGCCTGCGTCGTCGTTTCCCCTCTGAGAGCCGTCCGTCCACGGCGACGGCCTTCTCTCTCAAGGCAGCCGGTTCAGACGTGCTCCGGACAAACCCGATTAGCTGTACTTTCTGCTAAATGTGCGTCTCGTTACGGCTTCCCTGACTAAGCGAGGAGGCAGGACCGGTCGCCCCGACCAGCCAGGAGCAGCGGTCACGCGGCCCGTCCGAAGCCCGCTCCGGTGACGACAGGCCACTGTCCCGCGCTCCTGAGCGCCGGTCTCCACCCCGGCACGGGCCTCTCTCTCCCCACACTCCCGGACTTGTTTCCCAGTATAAAGCCGGGCAGCGACCGGGAATGACCGTCACGGTTTCTGCACCGAAACTTCCTGAGACCCCCTGAGAAGGTCCCTCCGCCACACGCAGACTCGACCCAGACCCCCGTTGCGCGGGGTCTGCTGTGGGTTCTTCTGGGCTCGGCCTCTGTGGCCGGAAGGATGGCGGCCCGGGTTGTTGACGAGTCCCCGGAGGGAGCCGGATGACAGGAAGGGACGTGGACGAGGCTCTGAAGGTCCAGGTCTCCCGGGTGTCACCGCGCTTTGTGTAGAAGTCGTGGGATGCCGGGCGTCGGCGATTCCTCGCGCCTTCCGCGTCCTGAGCTGTAAGGGGAGGCAGGTGGAGGCGGCTTGGGCCGGATTCCCCGCCCCGGTCGGATGGTGGGAGCACGGGGCTTCCTCATCGATGTGTCCCTGCTGGCGGTCAGGCGTCCGGATTGGCAAATGCCCCCGTCAGTGATCACAGCCGTCTTCCTGGATTCGGACTCTGCGGAGAGAGAACTTCCAGACCCGGAGCTCAGCGCGGGCTGAGCAGACCGAAGCGAGGGGCTGGCCCTAGAGACCGGCGCCCCGCCCCCCACTCCTAACACATTAGCTGCCGGGTCCGTTTGCTTCCACGTCCACCCCCTGGGACCCTGTCCCCTTGGTTTCGTCCTGTGGCACACACCTTGTGGCTGCGACCCCCGAAGGGGGGGCGGCCGGGTTCCGGGCAGACGCACCTTTTCGTGGTTTTGATTTTTCTCGAAATGGTGTCCCGGTGTCCACAGGCGGTCCAGAAGTGGGACTGGCTTCTCTGTGGCTCCCCGCTCTGAGCCCCAGGCGTCTCCACCCCAACACACACGAGTCTTCAGGTAGGAAGAAGCCATCACTGCAGCCACCGGGGTCGGTGGTTATGGGTGGGTTGCCCCAACTCCCACCCCCCCCTCCCGGCTGGTGTCCTTCCTTCTGCCAAGCGGTCCAAGCGGCTGAGCTCTTCCCTGAGAACCGCCTCGCAGGGGGCTCCTTGCTGGGTGCTCCCGGGGAGTGTGGGGCTCCAGCCGCCAAGCCCCCTCTATGCAGTGCCAGGGGCCATCGTGGGTGGGGGTGGGGCATCTGGTCCCCTCTTTCCTGCAGCAAAAATGCTCTCACCGTGTGGGGCGAGGGGCAGGAGCACCACCCTCACTGAGCCCCGTGCCCTGGCTCCTGCGTCTGGGAATCGCCAGGCCTGCTCCCCAGGAACTGGGTTTACGGCATCTTCGGGCCTCACGAGAGCCCCCCAAAGCCCAGCGGCGTGAGGTCTCTTAACACCCTCCCCTTTCTGGTCACAAAAATTGGGCCTCGGGGTGGTTAAGACCCTCGCTCAGGCCCCCTGGCTCAGAAGTTCCTAGCCGGCCGCGAGCCTGGCCGTCCCGTCGTGAGGCCTTCTGCCTCCCAGATGCCACCTGAGAGTCCCCGGTGGGTTCGTTGAGATACACGGGGCGCTCGCTAAAAGGGCACAACCCCGCGGTCTCTGGCGTATCCGCAGAGCTGTGCAGCCCTCCCCACTGTCCGTTTTCGAACTTCTTCATCAGGGCGGGCAAGCCCGTGCCCCTGAGCAGCGCCCCCTCCCCAGCCCGGCAGCCCCTCGCCCAGGGCCTCACAGGTGGCCGCCTGTGTCCTCCGGGCCCGCCCCCGTTGTAGCGTGTGTGTCCCCGCGAGGTCTTGGCCCGCCCCGCGGGGCCTCGGAGCCTTCGGAAGACCGACCGGCTCTCCGTGCGGCGACCAGATGCCTCTGCGCCGCTCACGCCCTCCCTGCACAGGCGCAGACGGCCGCGGCCCGGCCGCCTTGCGCCACGAGCGCGCACGCCCCGGCCGTTCCCACCCCGACGGGGCAACCACTCGTACGTTCACACGAGTTTGACCGCTGAAAGGCTAAGGGGCCCCCGTAACACCCGCGGCGCTTTCACGGGGTCCGTGGGGGGCTGGGGGTGCGTCTGCCAGCAGACGCGTGATCTCAGGCAGGACTGGGAAGCAAGCGTCACTTCAGACGGGTGAGGCGTCCAGGGCCTGACGTGCTGTGTGGTAAAGGGTTCCGCAGCCCCAGCTGGAGTTTCCGCGATTGATTGCCGATGCCTGCCTTGGACGGGGGAGGGGGTTGCCAGGACGTGTGCAGGGTGGTGGCGGGTGCACGTGTGTTTAGAGGGGAGCAGTCGCCAGATCTCAGACGCCAGGGCCAGGGCACATGCAGAAGGCAGGGGCTCACGCCAGCCCGTGTGTGTGTGTGTGTGTGTGTGTGTGTGTGTG
>NW_026057589.1:24310645-24326359 GCF_023721935.1 Panthera uncia
GCCAGGCCAGCACGGAGACCCGCCTGCGCCCCGCGCTCGCCTCACAGATAAGTAAGCCAAGGCTCCGAGTGGACGGTTTGCCGGGGGTACCGGCGCGGAGGCCTTAGCTCTGCAGGCCCCCCGGCTGGCGCCCTTCCCTCTGCACCCTCCCCGGCCCCGGGCCAGGCCCCGCGGGCCCAGGGTTCTCGGGGGTTGGCGGCTGCCCTGGGCCGAGGGGCGGGGGACTGGGCGTTAGGAACCCGCATTTGAAGCCCATTTCCTCTGAGCTCGTGCACGTTTCCCTTTTAGGGCCGTGCTTTCTTTGCAGAGCAGGGCGTCGTGGCCCGTGAGCGGTCTCTCCTCTGTCGTGTTCCGCGGCCCCGCACTGTAATTACGCTTCCCTTCTGTTCCGGCGTGCCCGTATCGCCGCTCTGACGCCTGCCGGGTGGGGTGCAGGTGGCTGGTGAAGGGGCAGTCGGGCTAAGGGAGCGGGAGCTCTCGGCTGTGGAAGGCCCACCGTGGAGTCTGCCGGGGAAGCTTCCGGCTTCTCTGGACGGTGCGGGGAGCCCCTCCCCCACCGGTGCGAGCACAGTTCCCACGGGACCGAAAGGCCGTCGGGTGGGGGACGCCAGCCTCGGTGCCAGAACGCCGTGATGGGGGGCCCTGCTGCCGGCTGTCCCGGCGGCACAAAGGAAATGCCCTCCCCTGACGGCCGGCCGGGCCCAGCCCCCACTCAGCTGCCCTGGCAGGCCACGGCGGCCCCACCCGTAAGCGGGGAGAACAAAGCACACAATGAGCATGTGCCTCTCAGGACACGGGCCCTTCTCCGGGGGAGGCCAGGCTGGCCGGGAGGAGGCGCGGCCGGAAAGGGCTTCCAGGCTTCAGGCTGTGTGGTGTTTCAGCGATCCGGGTTCCGGGGCACAAACGTAGAACCACCAAGAGCCTCCGTCCTGCTCTGGTGGAGGGATTTGTGTATGTGGGGCCCGTGTGTGTGTGTCTCCGATAGGGACCCTAGGACATTGCCACGACCCTCCCGACCTGGCGAGCGAATCTACCGAAGGGAAAAGCTCACACCCGGCTTGCCGAGGTCCCGCCCTCCAGCTGGGCCGGCACGGCCCGCATCCATTCCACGCGGCGCTGCTGGGTCCTCGAGGCACCTGCGCCCATTCTGCAGGCAGGGAAGCCGAGCGCCAGGGTGCGAGGTCACGGGCCGGTGAGTGACCGATCCCGAGGGGAGGCCCGCACTGTTTGACCTGGAACCTCCCGGCTCGTTTTCCCTTCCCTTCTGAGCCAGACTGCCGCGTCCAGGGAGCGCCCCGGCCTCATCCACTCCAGCAGCGCGGGGAAGTAGGAGGAAGCGTGGCTGAAGCGGCCACTGTGTTTATTTCTGGCCGCTTAGATCATTTCTGCCCCTCACTGTAGTTTCCAGTGCATTTACGATAAGCATACGTTATTTTCGTGATCAGAAAAAGTTATAGAAACCTTTAGGGGCACGAGCATAATGCGTGAAGTGTTGTCAGTCCTGGCGGACGAAGCAGAGTTACTTCCCAAGAGCAGCTGGGGTCTACACCCCGGGCGGCCACACGTCCAGCCACCCTGCACGCCTTCCCTTTCTCACTTTAACCCTGATTTGTCTGCAGTGGCGTGGGCTCGGTTAAAAACACGTGTGGCTCCCTCGCAGTTAAGGCTGTGTCAACGAGAGGACAGTGAAACGTACCACGCGAGGCTCCCGGGGAAGCAGTGTGTTTCCTGTGTGGTGTGGACGGAGGGACAGGCGCACGGGTCGGTCGGACAGCACTCAAGGCCCCGAAATAGACCCGCGCAGACGCGCCCAGCTGATTCCTAATAAAGGCCAAAAGCCATTCCGTGGAGGGAGGGCAAGCTTCCCAACAGCGGGACATCGAGGGGCGGAAAGTGACCCTCCAGCTAACCTTACGCCTCATTCAAAAATACGCGCAAAACGGGTCAGGGATTATTAAATGTAAAGCGAAAAGCTATGAAACTTTAGAAGAAGGGATCACAGAAAACGTTCAGGATGGAAAGCCAGGCACAGAGTTCCTAGACTTGACGCTTAAAGCGTGGCCCGCTAAAGGACCTTCAGAAATGTGCCGACGCCCGTAAAAGGGACTCGCTCGGGATGAAGAAACTTTGGTTCGTTGACAGACTCTGTTACGAGGGACGGAGCGGGAGCGAACGTTTGCCGAAACTAAACGCACACCCGGCAATTACACTCTTGGGGCATCTGTCCCAGAGCAACGGAGGCCTGTCTCTGCGCAGAGTGGACACAGATATTCGTGGCCTCTGTGTTCCTGACAGCAAAAGACTGGAAACAACTCCGGCGTCCTCCGTCAGCATGGGATACCGGGAGCACGCGGCCGGGAGAGAGCTGATCGCACGCCCCCGCTTCCTTCCCATCGGCGGTGACGGGGCGAGTGGGACTTGCCCGAGAAGGTCTTGACCCTGCCGGACTTCCTTGGGGACTCTGTGTCTCCGAGTCTGCGTGACGGACGCGTAACCTCTGAAGTTGTCGGTAATGACCGTGGGGGGGCGTGTTCTGAAGGCTCAGGCCCGTAGAGTGACGTGGCTGGGCGTTCCCGTCAGTGGGGCACGCTCGGCGGGTACTTACCTGTCGTGCGCCGGACGCAGGAGGGGGAAGCGAAGCACAGAGAGGTCACTTGCCCCAGGTCACCCAGCTAGCGAGCGGCAGAGCAGCGATTTCACCCCCGGCGCTCTGGTTCTCCACTCTGCCTCGGCCCGTGCCGGCTGCCACGCCCCCGTCCTCAGAGGGGACGAGCTGGGTCACCAGCTCTAAAGGTGTCTCTCTGGCCTCTGGAGGGCGGACCGTCACCCTGCTGGCGACGGTGAGGCTGTGTCCCCGCCTGTGGTGGCTTAGCCGTGGATTTCTCCACGGAGGCGGCTCCTTTTCCTCCCTGAGGGGGTCTTGGCCTGAGCCAGGCTTTCTGCCCACACCTGGCCCTGCTTCTCCACCCGGCCCCGGGGCAGCAGAATCCAGACAAGTGGTGGGGCGTCTGGCCTGGGAAAAGGCCCCTCAGCGGAGAGGGGTGGTCCACGTGGGGCCCGGAGCCTGGCCGGAGGCCTGTTTTTGACGCTCCCTACTGTGTGGGCTCGGGGGAGCTCCTTAACCTCTCTGGGCCTTAATCTCCGACCCAGCAGGCTCCGACGGGCTGATTGGAGGTGAGCTCTGTTATCTCGGGCTCAGAGCCCTCTCTCCTCCGTGAGCATTGGTGAGCCTTTTGGAACAGCATCCTGTCGCCGTCGGCGGCCTCTCCCCGGCACTGCGACTGCGATGCGAGGAGGAGGGAACACGGCCGCCCACGTTCTGTGCCGCTCTCCCCAGGTTGGCCTGCCTTGTGCTGCTAGGTCTGTATGGGGACGGGACTGCCCTGCACACGCCACCGGCCACCTTCCAGAAGGGCCGCCGAGGGCATTCTGCACCCAGGTGCGGCGTCCAGGAGATTTTCATTCCTGGGCCCGTGCAGGCCCCGTGCTGCCCCGTGAGGCCCCGTGCCGCCCCGTTCAGGCCCCGTGCTGTCCCATGAGGCCCCATGCTGTCCCGTGCAGGCCCCATGCTGCCCCGTGAGGCCCCGTGCCGTCCCGTTCAAGCCCCCTGCTGTGGCGTCCCCGCTGGATCGGAGGTTCCTGACCATCACGGTGCCCCCGACCCCTTCTGGAGTGAAGATCTCAAACGTGTCAGAGAACACCCGTGCTCTGGGCGTGAGAGGAGCCAGGCCGGCTGCAGCACACCTATCCCGGAAAACAAGTCAGGGTTCCACACGGGCTCCCGCGGAGTTGGAGAGGCCGCCCCCCACCCCCGTTCTGAGCCTGCAGCCTCGTGGGGCCGGGCGGCATCCGTGGGGTCAGCAGTAAGCCCGCGGGGCGCTGAGTCCCGGGCGCCGCCGACCCTTCTGCGCTTTGGGACGGACGCTCGTACCCGCAGATGCTCCGTTTCGGTACAGGGCCGTGAGGACGAAGGCGTGATTGTTTCCCGTCCCAGCTCACTGGCTCCTCCTCTGGAGCCCTTCTGCTCGAGACGGAGGACGGGCCCCAGGCTCGCCACCCGCCGGGGAGAGAGCACCGCGTTGGAAACCGCAGGGCCCGATCGATCGTCCGTCGTCGGAAAGGCACGGGGCTGGGCGCCCCAAGACGTTCTCGTCTGGAATCTCTGTGGGCAGAAGCCGGGAGTCTGCACTCAGCGCTGACTTTACACGCTTAGAGCCTGGGAGCATCGCAAGGACCCGGGAGCTATTCACCTGCAGGCCTGGACCGAGCGAGGAAGAACAGCCCCCCAAGGCCTTGACAGGCAAGACTACGGTTTGTCTCTCTCTTCCTCCTCCCTTCCTTCTTTCCCTCCTCCTTTCCCTCCCTCCTTCCTTCCTTCCTTCCTTCCTTCCTTCCTTCCTTCCTTCCTTCTCTCCCTCCCTCCTTCCTTCCTCCCTTCCTCCCTTTTCTCCTCCCTTCCCTCCTCCCCTCCTTCCTCCCTTCCTTCTCTCCCTTCCTCCTCCTTCCTCCCTTCTCTCCACCCCTCCTCTCTTCCCTTCTTCCTTTCTTCCTTCCAGTCTTCCCTCCTTCTTCCTTTCCCTCCTCCCTTCCCTCCCTCCCTCCTTCCTTTCTTCTCTCCCTCCTTCCTTTCTTCTCTCCCTCCTTCCTTCTCTCCCTCCTTCCCTCCTTCCTTCCTCCCTTCTTTCCTCCCCTCTTCTCTTCCCTCCTTCCTTCCCCCCTCCCTTTGCTCCCTCCCTCCTTCCCTCCCTCCTCCCCTCCCTCCTCCCTTCCTTCCCTCCTCCCTTCCCTCCTTCCTTCCTTCTCTCCATCCATCTCACAGACACACCTGTAGGATTTTTTCTGCGGCTGGCTGGTTAGTTACGCCCCTGTATCCCTGTATTGAAAGGCTGTCCTGGACCCTTCAAAGGTGATGCGTTTCTTCTAGAACGCTTGGTGGCATCTGGGAGCCTTTCATCTTTCTCGGGGGCAGTTCCCAGCACGGCCCTGAGGAGCCGAGGCCTTTGGGTGGAGCCCGAGCTCAGTGTCTGTGCTCTCAACGTGGGGGGCGCCTGCTGTGGGGCTGCTGCTGGGTTTAGGAGCAGAGTGAGCTGGTTCGGTCGATTTTCTCCTCGGTCCTCATCTCCAGTGTGGCGGTTGAATAGATGGGACGTTAGGCACGTAATCCAGGACCGAGAGGCACAGCTCACTCTCCTGTCTCCTCGGGTAGAGCTGCCTGACCTGGGCTCAGGTCCCCGCTGTGCCTGCCCTAGTGCCCTGATGGAAAAGGTCTTTAAAAGTTTTTTGTGATGTTTGTTTATTTTTGAGAGAGACAGAGCATGAGCAGGGGAGGGGCAGAGAGAGAGGGAGACGCAGAATCCGAAGCGGGCTCCAGGCTCCGAGCCGTCGGCACAGAGCCCGACGCGGGGCTCGAACTCAGCAACCCTGAGATCAGGACCTGAGGTGAAGCTGGATGCTTAAGTGACTGAGCCAAAGGGTCCTTTTTACCAGATTCTGACTCAAACCACCACAAAACGCACACACGTCAAGGACTGTAACTCGAGAACTCGCAGGCGATCTCAGAGCCCCGCGCAAGGGCAGCCGGGAACGCCGGCTGGGATTTGCTGACGGACGCGAGGCCGGCCTGTTGACGCACGCTTGCTCCTCTGCGTTTCTGGGACCCGGGCCACCTGCACCGTGACCGCAGGCCTGTCGTGCAGAGAACAGCCCAGACGGCCAAGGGCAGGGCCTCGGGCTGCGCACGTCGTCGGCGTTTCAAAGCGTGCTGCAAGCTTTCCTGACACTTGCAACTCTGCTGAACGGCGACGCCGTCTCCCCAACCCTCGGGTGGCTTTGTGCGAGGCGTGTGCCCCCCGGGGACCCGGGCCGTGGCAGCGCAGGCTGTGGCTTCTCGGTCGGCTCCTGGCTCGGCCGGGAACCCGGTGCGAAACCCACTGCCCCCGCCCCCGGCCCGGCACGTCAGCAGCCTGCAGCGCGTTCGTCGCCACGAACCGCCCCGCCGAGCCTCACAGCGCTTCCCAGGGTACCCGCTCCCCTCCAGGGCCAACCGCCCAGAGCAGCCAAGCGCGGGAGCGTCAGCACCGCCCCTGGCTCCTTAGGAGTCGGAGCTGGACGCCCGCGATCCGCTGCGGGGGCCGACGGCTCGGGTGCGTTTCCACAGACGTGGGGTCGGCGAGAAGGAGACACGGGCGCCGAGAACCTGTCCTGCCAGGTGGCCGTCCGCCCACCGTTGGGGCCGATGCCGGACCGCCCGTGAGTTAGGAGTCAAGAGGACGGGCAGCCGGGGCCCGTTGGCTGCACCGCTCGGGCGGCTCTCCGGGGCGGGAGAGTCCGCGTGTCACGTTCGCCTGTTCGGGCCTGACCGCTCCTTCTGGGAACAAGGGTGGCGGGGGCCAGGCGTCTGGGCTGCGGTCGGGGACACCCTCACGACGGGACGGAGCCCTGCCCGCGGGGGGTGGGGGGTGGGTCTGGACAGGGTGCTGACTAAGCAGGCTGCACGTGGGTGGACGGGTCCCGCAGCAGGTGGGTGGGGAAGCCCGCGGCCGCCCTCGGCTTTCCCCGTTTCCGGCCCACGTTGATCTGGAGGACTGAACGGTCTTCTGAGGAGCCGGCGCGGGCCTGGGGGAGGGAGGCCTTCCCGGCGGTGTTTCAGAGCGCTGGGGCTCTCCGGGTCGCACAGGAGGTCGTGGACCCTTCTGCCTCGTGGGCGTCGCGGAAACGGCAGATGGAAAATTCATCTGTGCCTGGGAGCTTTGTTTTCGTTTCACACGGTGATGTCATCGGGCCCTTTAGGGAGGCCTCGCTAGCCAGAGGGCTGGGAAAGGAAGCGAGGCGCCCCCCCCCCCCCCCCCCCCCCCCCCCCCCCCCCCCCCGCAAAGCACCCCGGCCCCCCCCCCCCCCCCCCCCCCCAGGACCACAGGCAGCTGCGGGAAGCGGTCGGACATCGTTCCCGGCACCTGAAAACTCCGGGCGGGCAGCAGGGCCGGAGGCCGGCGTCCCCGGGCCGCAGGTGGCTGCGCTTTGCCAGGAATGAGGTTCCGCCTGAACCCCAGAGCTGGCGCCCAGCACGGGCGGGAGATGGTACCGCCCTCCGTCCGCCAGCGCCCAGCTGGGCTCGCGGTTCTCCGGTTCCCACCCCGAAAGCCACGAGGCACCGCCGGCCCAGGGTGGGCCTCGCGGGCGAGGACACGGGGTTCCCGTGCTCCCTCACCGAGCTGGCTCTCGGTGGGCAGAAGGCACGCAGCGCGGCTGGAAAACTCGAACAGATGGCAGCTGGGAGGCAGAGGTGCCGGTTCCGGAGGAGGGGAGCCTTGCCAAGGGCGCCTGGGAAGCCCCAGCAGAGCGCCGCGCGGAGGCTGCGCCTCCCGGTGGTCTTTCTTGGACCTCGGCCACGGGAGTTGAGTTCTGAGGCTCAGAAAGGCCGCGTCCCGTCTCCCTCCCTCGATGGGGCGAGGGTGAACGCCCGCGGGGTCTGCGCTGTGCCTGCTCTGACCCCGATGTTCGTGAAAACCCTCCGAGACTTTAACCGTGTTATACAGACTTCAAAAAAGACTCAAATCGCTTAAGAAATTTGTCCAAAGTCGGACAGAAACCAGACACCACGCGGCCGTCTCACTGGCTGAGAACTCAGAACTGTTGTCTTCGGCACCGGACGGGCTGACGCGCCCAGCGTTCAGAGTAGCGTGAGCCGCACGGGGACGCCGTCATCCTTGAACGCGCTCGCCCTCAGCCACACGGCTCTTAGCGCCCGGCCGAAGTCCGTGATGCCAGCTCACGTCCTCCGTCCTGCCCTGGGCCTGCGAGAGAGCCAGGAGGGGACATCCCACAGGTCGTTAGCGCGTCCATTTTACTCCAGTGACCGGAGGACAGTGAATCGTTTTGCTGTTGCCTTCTTGACCCCTAATTGGCAGAGCAGTTGCGAGACCACGTAACACGGTTCTGACGTAACCGTGTAAAAATTAACACTGGGTCCCTGCTGGCATCCGGTTTACCCTTTATCGCTCAGGCGTGTTTTGTCACGCTACGCCTCTTCCCTCTCAACTCACCGGCCACTTGAGTAGAGGTCCCTGTGTCCCACCCCCCCAAACCCATCTGCCTCCCGCCCTCAAACCCGCCGGGCATCTGGGAAGGTGCAGCACGGATCCCGCCCCCCTGGGCCCACCCCACTCCCGCCACCGGAGGATTTAAGGCCAAGCCCCGCCCGGCCCGAGTGGCAAGTCGGGATGTCGTCGGCTGCATCCGCGGGGCTCAGCTGCGTGCTGACGAGCCGTATCCGAGATGGGGATTGCACGGCAGTGCCTGTGGGATCTCGTTCCTTCTGTGAGGCTCAGCTCTGGTTCTTTATAGTTTCTACGGGGTCCCGTTGGGGGTCCAATAGTGAGTAAAGGGGCGAGGGGGCACCCAGTGTTTGTCCTTCTGAGCCGCAACCTCCAAAAAGCCACACGCACTGTCAGCACGGTTATGAGCGTGAGGGTTTGGCCGTGCACTTGGGCGCTTGACTCTGTGGCCGTCACTGTGGTTTTGACACCGGAAGGATGCTGTCGCCAGCCAGCGGGAGCCCTTCGGGACGTGCCTGTGTCTATTTATTTATTTAGTTTGTTTATTTTGAATTTTTTTTAATGTTTTATTTCTTTTTGAGACAGAGAGAGAGCGTGAACAGGGGAGGGGCAGAGAGAGAGGGAGACACAGAATCTGAAGCGGGCTCCAGGCTCCGAGCTGTCAGCACAGAGCCCGACGCAGGGCTCGAACTCACAGACCGTGAGATCATGAGCTGAGCCAAAGTCGGACGCTCAACCGACTCAGCCCCCCAGGCGCCCCATGCCTGTGTCTTTTCAAATTCTCATTTTCTTATTTTTATTTTCTCCTATTAAATACTTTTAATCACTTGGATTTTGTGTGTCGATGAGTCTGGACAAGCTTATACACGTGTAACCACCACCAGTATCGGGGTAAATCCTTTTTGTCCCCCACACCGTCACCCCACCTTATCGGCTTCCTCTCACATAGATCGAATGTGACCGTTCTGGGGTCTCACGTAAGTGGAGTCCTATTAAGGACCCGTTGTGTGCTTTCACGCAGTGGGATGTGCGTCAAAATCCCCACGGGGGATTGTCAGGCGTCCTCCCGTGTGCGGTTAGCAGCATCCCACTGTGTGCGTGCACACCAGTTTGTGTGTGCACCCCCCCCTCCTTGGCGCGGGCCCGTGGGCCGTCTCCAGCCTGGGGCTGCGGGGCACAGAGCTACTGTGAGCACACACTGCCAGTCTGTGCGCGGACGTGTGTTTTCATTCCCCCGGGGCCGACCCCTGGGAGGGGCTCTGGCCTCTGAACAACGAGCTCTACGAGCAGCTGCCAGACTGTTCTCCAAGGCGGCCGCTCCCTGTGCATCCCGGCCACCGACGTACGGGGGTTGCGGGTGTGGGGGCTGGGACGAGGGTGGGGCCCCTGCAGACTCTGGGAGGTGCCCACCCGCCCCTCCCTGGCCCCCGGTGCTGCCGGCCGGCACGCTTGCCACTCTGGGTATTGTCAGTCTTCCAACGTTTCCTTTCAGCTGTCCTGGCGGTCGTGTGGGCATCGTAGTCCGCCCATCTGCCCATCCTGTGGGCCCATCCGCACCGTCAAGGAAGGGTCTGCTTAAATCTTTTTACTCCCTTTTTATCGGGATGTTTGTGCTCAGTAAGGAGCGTTGAGAGCTTTTCGATATGGCCCGGACACGGTCCTTTCTGAAGTGTGTGTTTGGTGAATATTTTCTCCTGGTCGCTGGCTCCTTCGTTTTCTTAATCACGCCTTTTGGTTTTTTTTATAATTTTTTTTTTTAACGTTTATTTATTTTTGAGACAGAGACAGAGCATGAACGGGGGAGGGTCAGAGAGAGGGAGACACAGAACCCGAAACAGGCTCCAGGCTCTGAGCTGTCAGCACAGAGCCCGACGCGGGGCTCGAACTCACGGACCGCGAGATCGTGACCTGAGCCGAAGTCGGCCGCTTAACCGACTGAGCCACCCAGGCGCCCCAATCACGCCTTTTGAAGAGCGGAGTTTATCAGGTTTTTTTTTTTTTTTTTTTTTTTTTACAGCTCGTGGTCTTTTGTGTCCTCTCCAAGGGCTCTCTGTCCATCCCAAGGTCGCAAGCAGTTTTTTAGGTGTTTTCTTCCAGAAGTTTTGGTCTTTTGTGTTGCCCTGCGACTTGTAGACTTGGCCTTCCAGTCTCTGCAAAAACAGCCTGCTGTCCTTGGGTCTGTTGAGCACTCTGGGAGGAGTCTGTCTCACTGTGCCAACTGCTCCGATCCACACGAGTTGGCTCCGTCCTTCGTCGACGCGTCCTCTGGTCGTGTCCGCGGTGGCCTGCGTCGCCGGGTCGAGCCCCTATTCTGCTAACGATCCAACTGTATGTGACATTTAATTTTTTTCTCAATTTCCAATCCCTTGTGCGTGTACAGAGAAATACGGCTGATTTTTGGTACTGACCTTTATCCTGAGACCTGTTTGCTTGCTTTATTCTTTCATTCATTCATTCATTCATTCATTCATTTTGTAATCCCGTAGGGTCATCTAGGTAGACGTTCACACTGTCTGTGAGTAGAGGTTCGTTAATGTCTGTTTCGGCACCGGCTAGGACCCTGACACCACGTGACGTGACCGTGAGGAGACAGACGCCCGGCTGTGTATCTCACCACGGAGGATGGTGTGAACTCCGGAATTCACACGGACTGATCTAGGGGGCTTTCGTCCGTCCCGAACTTCCTTGGAGTTTTGTCACAATTGGGCGCTGAGTTTGATCGACAGCTTTCACTAAACCTCTTGAGAGGGATCTCCCTGTTTTTCTCCTGTTTCCCGTTTGCATGGTGAGTCGCCTCGGCCGGTTCTCGAACAGGGAAGCCAGCCTTTCCTTCCTGGGACCCACGCCCCCCGGCAGCCACAAGTGGTCATTCTCACACGTTGCTGGCCTTGTGTCTGCCTGTGAGAGGTTTGGGTCCTGTTTGCGTGGAACGTCACCTGGTGCTGGTGTCAGAGTCACGTGAGTAAGGAAACCTCCTTCCTCCTTTATTTCGGAGCGACTTTGTGCAGTCTGGAGTTGCCGCCTTCCCCCGGGGGCTGGCAGATCGTAGGGCTGGACCCACCTGCCCCGCAGGACCCAGCATCAGCCTGTGTCTGTCGCTTTTATTTTGTGGTTACTCTGCTTACTCCGAGGAGTCTGACGACGTCCTCTGCAGCCGGGACAAGCTAGGTGTCCGTGCACGTGTTTGTGCTTTATAAGTAGGTCTCGGGGTCTTTAGACGTAGTAGTGATCGTGCACGGAGGTGGGGAGACTGTGCATCTCCTGGGAGGCTTGCCCTCCCGGGGGGCTGTGGTGGGGCCGCCGTGCACCCTGGGGGCGCCCACCAGGTTCGGGCTGTAGGTGGGGCGGGGCTCCTTCCGATTTGGATTCTACGCTGGGAGGTGGTGTCGGCCACAAGTGTGCATAGGAGGAGAGCTCTGTTCCTGAAGCAACACGTCCCTCCTCCCTCAGGACAAAGGAGCCCTCAGGGGACCGTCCCAACACTGAAGAGTGGAGCTGATTTTTGAACGCCTCCCCCAGAAGCGGGCACCAGAGCCTGCAGGCTAGAAGCTGTCTGTGTAGACTATGGTTTCGCGATGTGTGTGTTCTGGAAGGGCGGCCGGGGCTGGCTCTCTCGCGCCCTGGGGTCTGTGCAGGGGGGCGGGGTCATGACTGCCCACGCCCCGGGAGGGACGGCGGACAGCGGCTGTGGTGCGATCCCGATGGCGACCGGGGCACTGGCTGGTGCTGCCCTCTGGAACGGCAGCACGTCTCCCACGACGGGGCCATGAAAGTCACGTTTAACCGACCGGTTGAATTTCCTTTTGCTGACCTGACCCTCTGGCCCGCAAAGGAAGTCGACGCTCCGGGAAGACCGGAGTGCCGCCCCAGAACGCTCCGGAAGTCCTCCCCACCCGTGGGGACCCAAGCTTCTCGGTGCAGGTGCTCCCTGTGTGGTGTGACGTCTCAGCCCCGTGGCTTTGTGGCTCCGTCCCCCCCCGAGTGCCAGCGTTTGCTCTGGGCACCTCCTCGCCTTCTTGAGAGGGACTGGGGACTCCCGGGGCTGCCCAGGGAGGAGGTCAGGGGTCCCGGCTGCCCCCCACCCCGTCAACCTGCCCCGTCCGAGGAGGCGGAGGCAGGTGTGACTGCCTGTTCTGGAAAAGCACGTCCTGCGCTCAAGGTGCTGAGAGAAAAGAACAGAGCAAACCCTTCATCCCACTGGGGACCATGTACCCGGGATGCACACACGCAGTACACACTCGGAGAAGTGGTGCCGTGCTCGTAGATCTATGTAAAGGCCCCGGCGCCGTGGCAGCTTCGCCAGTTGAGAATTCTGGTCTCGGCTCCGGTCGTGATCTCGCAGTTTGTGAGTTGGAGCCCCACGTTGGATGCAGAGATGACTTTAACCACAACAACGAAAAGGGACTGTGTAAACGTGTGGGCGGGGCATCCGCCCCCAGAGCTCACCACGGTCCGGCCCTTGCCTGTCGGTCGTATGGAATCCAGGCGGCAAACCACACGGACGGCAGCCCGTGTCACCGGCGCCGAACGCTCTGGAAGAGGGGGCCTGAGCTGTGCCCCCACCGCCGGGGTCTCCAGGGAGGATGGAGGGAAGCACTGGGGGCCTCGCAGGAGGCGAGGGTGTCCTCTGGAAAACTCACACCTCACGCATAACACGGACGGCTCTGCCGTTAACGTGACAGGCGTGTTCCTAGAAACCACCACACCGTGTGAGCTCCTGCGACAAAACCCACGAGGCCTGTGGGGGGAATGGGGCTGGGGCCCAAAACTCAAACCTTGTGAGGGGACGCGTGAAGACGGAGCCTCATAAAACCACCGTCCGGCTTCACGTGCGTTCAGGGGTCACACACATAAGGACCAGGATGAACCCGGCCTGCGGCTCGACAGGTTGGGTCGCGGGGCACGCGGGCCCGGGCAGGTGGCCGCGGCGGGTGCGGGGGGCTCCGTCAGGGCCGCCCGCGTTCAGTCTTCTGGTAAAGAGAAGAGTTAGCGCACACATCCCCCCGTTGAATCGCGTTCGAATTGATGGCTCTTCTCAGCCAGAGACTGTTGGGAAATGAAAAGCAAAGCAGAAGGGAAAAGAAAACAAAGACTTGGAGCATCATCTAAGCTGTGAGCCCGTCCAGACGCGGACAGAGGCCAGAGGCAGACAGAGGGCGGGCCGGTGCCTCTCGATGGCCCTTCCTGCAGGACGGTCCTTCCCCGGCCGCCCGCCCGGGGCCCCCTCGCTCTCAGGCGAGGGAAGAAGCGTGAGTGCACGTTTCCGCAACTGGGAAAATGCACCAGAGGCCCCTCCGCCCGGGAGCCCCTCAGGCGGCCGGGGAACTGAAGCCACTGGGGTCAGGCGGGCCAGCGCGTGTCCCTGCAGACGTGTTCCCCGGGGTGTCTCCGGGGGCGTCGGTGCGCGCTGCCTCCAGGAGAGAACGCCGGACAGTCGTTGTCCCGTCCACCCGCTGCTGACGGCCAGGAGCACGCCTACCCCCAGACACACCCCCCAGGTCAGGATGCCCCGTGACCTCCTGGGGGTGGCCTGGGGCTGTCCCTCTGTCGTCAGGGGCGCGGAGGACAGTGGTACTTGCTCTCCGCCCCGCGGGGCCGTCGGGGTGGGGGGACGCCCCAGCCTCTCCGTCTGTTTTGCATCACGGCCTGCAGTCCCGCGGCTTTAGTCCCTCGCAGCCACGCGTTTTGGAAATTACCATCTGCGCCCAGCCTTGCGGTGACTTCAGCCGGCTCGTGCTCCCTCGTGACGACGGCACAGGACCCGTGGCCTGCGACCCATTTCTGCTCAGAGCCGAGAGGGTGTGCAGGGCTGGGGTCTCTCCGTCCTCGAGCGCCCTGGCCTCCACCCCCTCCGGCCTTCACTCGCGGGGCCCGCGGCCTCCACGGCCACCACCTCCACGCTGCTCGCCCGGGGGACGCCGCACCGGCACCTGCCTGGCCCGCTTTGCGCAGCTCCGAGGCAGTGACGTGTATGCACTCGGGAGGTCCTGCTCCTGTGGCTGGCAGAATGGCGTCCCCCCGAAGACGCCCACGTCCTGACCCCCAGAGTCTGCGGCCGTGTGACCTCACGCGGCCTAACGGCCTTCGCGGCTGTGATCGAGGACCCGGGGACGGGGAGGCGGTCGCGGATGATCTGGGTGGGCCCAGTGTCCTCACAGGGTCCTTACACGGGGGAGACGGGGGTTCCGAGAGGAGAGGAGATCCCGGGAGAAGGGGTCACAGGCCGGAAGAGGCCGCTGCTGTGAACACCGAGGGAGGGGCCGGGGGCCAAGGCCGCGGCGCCTCTGGAATCCGGGACAGGCAAGAAAACAGCCCCTCCCTGGAGCCTCCGGAGGGAGCCAGCCTACCCACACCTTGATCTTGGCTCCGCGAGGCTGGGGCCGTGCCTGACCTCTGCCCTCCGGACGGAGACAATCCATTTACGTGGCTTCCGGTTACTCAGTCCGTGGCCCTTTGCGGCAGGAGCCCCAGGACACCGCGACCCCTCCGTCCTCTGCCCCCCCCCCCCCCCTTGACCTTAGGCGTGAGCCAGAGAGCAGACCTGCTGAGCGCTGGCTGTCTCGGGCTCCGCCGGTGGTCAGACGGGATCAGGTGGGCCACGCGGCCCTGGGCTCGCTCCCGTCCGCCCCAGCCTTGCAGCACGCCACGCGACGTCCCCCTAGCAGTGCTCCTGTTCTTTCCGGCGCCACCTAAGACGTGGCCGTCCGGTGTCACCTGTCTGCGGGGTCAGCTCCGGATCCGTGTCGGAGTGTTTTGGGAACCGTTTTAAGCATCTGTATCTCCTTCTTCGGGATGTTCTCCGCGGTGGCAGGTATTTATCTTGCGAGGGTGGGTTTGAATTTCGGGACAAAGTGGAACGTCTGGAATGGAAACTCGATGAGTGTCCTGGACAAGAGGGACCGTGCAGTCTGCGAGCCCAACGTTCTCTGGCGCAGGGAGACTCGGGAGCCCTCCCGGCGGCCCCGGCGAGAGGCAGCGGAGACACAGTGCGCCCTGAGCCGCGGGGGTGCGGCCGGTGCCCGAAGCGGGTCTAGAGAGCCGCGTCTAGAGAGCCCCCCCCGCCCCCGCCGTGTGTCCGTTCTGTCAGCACTGAGGGGGCCGACCCGCCCACCCCAGGGTTCAGGTCCCAGGAGTACGGAGGGAGGGGGTGCGCACTGCCCCGATGCTTCAGTCATCCCTCCCTGTGGGTTCGGTGACGCGGGCTTTTCCTTTTCAATGAGCGTCGCCACTTACCGTCTTTGCACAGATGTCCCTTAAATTCCCCAGGGTAAGTTCCTAGAGGGGCCCACAGAGTCAGGAGCCCCTTTGAAGTTGGGACAGATTCCCAAGTGACACTTAAAGTCTGCTGCGCGAGGGTCCGGCCTGTCACGGGGCGGTGCCACCGGGTGACCCCGCCGTCCACTCAGGACGCGGCCCCTCTCTGGGGCTTGTCATCGGCCGTCAGTCAGGACTCGTAGCTGCTTTCCTGTCCTCCGTGCTCCCCAAGCGCCGGGGGAGGGGGGGTGGCTGCTGGCCTGGGGTTGTGTGTGACCCTACTCACCCCTCCTTCACCTCCTGACGGCTCCTCACCCCTCACCCCTCCTTCCCCTCCTGAATCCTCCTCACCCCTCCTTTACCTCTTGAGGCCTCCTCACCCCTCACCCCTCCTTCACCTCCCGAC
>NW_026057589.1:24326459-24371938 GCF_023721935.1 Panthera uncia
TCACTTCCTGATGGCTCCCCACCCCTCACCACTCCTTCACCTCCTGAGGCCTCCTCACCCCTCCTTCACCTCCTGATGGCTCCTCACCCCTCCTTCACCTTCCGAAGGCTCCTCACACTCACCCCTCCTTCACCTCTCGAGGCCTCCTCACCCCTCACCTCTCCTTCACCTCCCGAGGCCTCCTCACCCCGAGTCCATATGTGCAGCGCACGCCGTCCGTCCACTTTGTTCCCTTATACCACGTCTGGGGCTCCAGCCCACTCAGTTGTCATCTGCCAGGAAGGGCTTGAGGCTGGTGACACGGCTGGAGGCATTCACTCCTGGGGAGGCTGTCGTCGGACAGGATCCATCACGGGCCCAGTGCTGGCCGTCTGCGGGGCTGGGGGCCGGTCCCCCCACCCCTACTTGTCCCCAACAGCTAGGATGGCTTTTCCTGATGACGCAGCTGCTCAGCAGAATGCTGGTCTGGTGCCGGGACCTTGAGAGCAAAGGGACACGGATCCGGCCAAGTTGTGGTCGGCTGAATAAGGGCCCCCAAGACGTCCACGCCCCGACTGCAAGACCCCAGAAAGTGTGGTTGGCAGGATGTGGTGCACGTGGCTGTGTCGACTGGGGCCTCCTGTGGCCAGGAGATGCCAACGGGCAGCCCCCGGTCGTCTGCAGCACCCCCCCCCGCCCCCCCACCCCCGGCACCCTGCGCCTAGCCTCACCCTCACCCTCGGGCACAGACGTCCTCCTCATTCTCTGGTTTTCGTTTCACAGACTCTAATAGCGGCAGTAAAGCCAAGCATTCCCAAGGTGCGCTGACGTCCCGGGGCCCCGGGGTGACGCGGGCCACAGCGTGAGGTTGTGTCCCCGGCAGGCCCTGCACGCGGCTGGGTGGAAAACAGGGTGGGAGCCGGCGGGGGGTGGAGGCCCCGTCTCCCTGCAGGTCAGTGCCTCGCGCCCCCCGCCCCCCTCCAGCTGGGTCTCCGGGCCGGGGAGGGCTCGTCTGTGCCGAGCCAAGAGCAGAACCACACAGACCGGAGGTTGTGTGAGATCCCGAGTCCCTTCGGGAAGGACTGTGGACAGCTGGTCGCAGGCGCCGGAAGGCTTGTCGGTAGGGAAGCAGTTGACCAGAATCTGCCTGAGGTCGGGGGCTGCGAGCCTGACTCCAGGTCCCTCGGGAGACCCTGTGTGCCAGGACGGCTCCAGCGGGCTCTCCTGGAGGGTGGAGAGCCCTGGATTGCTGCCACAAAGACCCCCGTGGACACCCATTAGCTGCGCGGCCTCTTGGGCAAGTGGATGTTCTCTGCCAGCCTCAATCTCCCCACCTGCAAAGGGGACGATGCCCCCTGGGTCCTGGGGCCAGAGGGGTCCACTTTTCAGGACAGCTACAGAGGGCTCGTCCAGCATCCCTTGAGAGCCGAGAGCTGGTTTCCCACCCACAGTGGAACAAATCCACTTTCTAGTTAACCCTGTCTGGCGGAAGCAGACTTGTTGTTCCGGAAAAAACCTGAAGCTCTCGTCCTTATTTTCTTGTCAGTTTCATTTGGCAGCTTCCTCAACCACACAACGTCCTGGGTTTCCTGTCAGAGGGTCGACGGTACGGATGAGTAAATTGTGCCTTCCTGGCAGGAGTGCCCGGGTGCCCGACAGACGGCATGGGCACCTCTGCGTGCGGCCAGTTTGCACCTCGAGACTTCCCAGGGTGCAAAGGCCTGTGCGACCCGCCCGATCGCCCATTTGAGCGGGTTCCCGGGCAGCTGCCCAGCCAGCCCGCCCCTCGGTCTGGTTTTTTTTCCCCCTTATCAAGGGGATTAAATGGTATTAACATACCAAAATGCACAAAATCACAGTGCAGAGCACGATTCTTGCTGTGTGCTCAGACTGCTGCCAGTGAATTAGGGTAAGAGGGCCTGAGGGTCGGGCGCGCATCGAGCCTCGTCCTGAGCCTGGAGACGAGTTGCTGGGGGCATCCACGCACAGGCAGCTCCGTGCACCCCTAAGGATGGCTGTGTGGGGCCTGGACTGGAGCCTTCCCCTGAGGCTCAGAGCCCCAAGAAGCTGCCCACTCTGCGCCTTGGCCTGGGGAAGGGATGAAGAAACTTGCTTTGTGTCCAGGGATTTAAACGGAGGCACCAAATCTTTACCGTCCGTGGGTCTGGTGACCACGGATGCAGTCTGCACGGCACAAAGTCACAAGGATGAGAATTCACATAAAACGGAGGCCACAACCCAAGGAGCTGGTAAACCCAAATACATTTTCTGTTTCCCAGGATCCCTGGGAGGCTCCCAGGAAAAAACGACTCCTGCCCGCGATGAGGACACTGTGAAAAACCACATTAAGAATGAGCTTTCCTGAGGAGTAATAAGCCAACGGAGAATCGGCACTCTGTCAGCTAGAAATAAGAGAACAGAGTGGAATAGACGTGTTTGTTTAAAGTTAGGATTTTTGGGGGCGCCTGTGTGGCTCAGTCGGGTAAGCATCCGACTTCGGCTCGGGTCACGATCTCGCGGTCCGTGAGTTCGAGCCCCATGTCAGGCTCTGTGATGACAGCTCGGAGCCTGGAGCCTGCTTGGAATTCTGTGTCTCCCCCTCTCTCTGCCCCTCCCCTGCTCACACGCTGTCTCTCTCTCAAAAATAAATAAAGATTAAAAAAATAATAATAAATAAAGCTAGGATTTTTTTTTTTTTTTTTAGAGAGAGAGTGTGTGAGAGCATGAGTAGGGGAGAGAGGCAGAGAGGGAGAGAGAATCCCAAGCAGGCTCCACGTGGAGCCCGACACGGCTGGATCCCACTGCCCTGGGATCATGACCTGAGCCAAAATCAAGAGTCAGAGGCTCAACTGACTGAGCCACCCAGGTGCCCCTAAAATTAGGAAATTTTAATTTTTTTAATGTTTACTTATTTTTGAGAGAGAGACAGAGACAGACAGAGCACAAGCAGGGGAGGGCCAGAGAGAGAAGGAGACACAGAATCCGAAACAGGCTCCAGGCTCCGAGCCGTCGGCACAGAGCCCGACGCGGGGCTCGAACCCACGAACCATGAGATCCTGACCCGAGTTACAGTCAGAAGCTTAACCGACGTGGAATTGAGCAGGTGGAACTTATTTACAGGAGAGATGGGCCTGTTGAAATAGGAAACGTGCTGGCTGTGCTCCACGGGGACCCCAAACAACGCCGGCTGGAAGTCGGGTCCAAGGAGCCCCCACACGCGAGAGGTGCCGGGTGCCGCGGGGAAGCCCAGGGCAGCGCTGGTGCTCGCGGGACACACAGCGCGAGAGGCAGCATCGAAGAAATTGGGGAAAAGTCAAGGCCTTGCCCTCCTGCATCTCAGAATCTACTCCAAAGCCAGGCTAATGAAGGAACGCGGCACAGAAACCGCTAAGTGAGTTTTAAGAAATGGATGCAGAGTTTCATTTAGGATCAGTAACGCTTCAGCGGAAGGGATCGTCGTAAAGGACCGTGGGTGTGGTTAATCCACCCCTTGGAAGAGAATGATTTAGAGCCCTTCCTCACGCACAAGCTAAATTCTGCACGGATCGTGCAGCTAAATGTCAAAACAAAAAGTGTCAGAAGACAAGTCAAATATTTTCATAATTCTGGCTGGGCAGAGACTCCCTCCCCCAAGCGCTAAATCAGTGCAGGACGAGACCGATGCATCTGGTGGCTGCGTGAGACAACCCCCCCCCCCCCCCCCCCCGTGAGAACCCAAGCCGGCCGGCAGGTGCAGCAGGGAGAAAACCCTCACGCTGTGTGACGACAGCACGGCAGATGCGTGTCGGCCCACAGACGTCCAAGCCCTGGGGCCGGGCTGTCGGGGGCCCCGTGTCACCACAAGGCCCTTGTGAGAGGGGGTGGAGAAGACGTGACAGAAGCAGAGGTCAGGCCGGCACGGGGCATGAGCCCCGGAATTCGGGGGGGGGGGGTGCTTCTCTAGAAGCTGTGGAGGGGCAGGAGCGTCCGCAAGGAGCCAGCCCTGCCCGCACCCGGATCTTAGCCCCCGGAGACCCCTGCCAGACCTCGGCCCTCCAGACGGAGGAGAACACGCCCAGCTGCTTTAACCAGGAAAGCGGGTGCTCGTCTGTCACAGCAGCGGCAAGAAGTTCATACAGACCGACGTGCACACTCAGGCCGGGTCTTCTGTAGATAATACGGACACGACCCCCGACGGGCCCAGCACCGAGGAGATGGTTCCAGAAGAAATACAAACGGTGTCCGGGGGAAAAGGTCAGCCACCTCGAGCCCCAGGGCCAAGGGCCAAGGGAGGGGGTCTAGGGGGACGGCTTCGGCCAGGGCTGAGGGATGTTGCCTTGCCCCTGGCCCTGGCCCGTCCCTGCCTTGGCCGTCGGGGTCCCGGCAGCCCGGCCTCCCCATATGCTATCCCGAGACGCCACGGGGAGACGGTGGGAGGGCACTGTGGGCCATTGCTGAGCGCGCACAGTGCGGGCTGAGGGTCGGAAGCCAGTCTTCGTTCAGTCTGAGCGCTCTTGAGAGCGTCTCCCCCCGACTGAACGCTCACCACGTGCTAGGCAGGGCTCCCTGTGCGTCCACGGTACAGAGCTGAAGCCACGGGCCGCCCAGGGCTGCCTGCCCCTGCCGCGTGCCACACTGCCGTCCCGTCCCTCTCCCTCCCCAGGGAGGGTGGCAGGGCCGGCTTCCCAGGATGTGCGGGGGGAAACGCGTGGCAGTGCCCGGATTCCGTCCGTAAGAGGCCCGAGGGCATAGGAATCACGAGATCGGGACCCACTGTTGACGACAGCTCCCCCTTTGTGTGGACGGCAGTGTCTTCCACGTGGGCCCCCCAGCCCCCCACGCTGACCGCACCGACCCTGTGCCAGGCCCTGCTGTGCTCCGTGCGCTGCTCGTTACTGATGGCGATCTGCCCCCAGACCGTTTCTCCGTGAGCCAGCCTCACTGGGCGCGTCACCTCGTGACCCAGAGCGGGATCCGCGGTCCCCGGAGTGCCTTCGTGTCTCTGCTCCCCCGCCGGATGGCACATGACCTCTGGCAGGTGTCACCAGCCCAGGCCTCCACCTGTCCCCCCCAACCCCATTTGTAAGGTGGGGGGGGTCCTAACATTAGCCTCGCGGGGCTGTCTGCGGGATTGATCCTGCGCCTGTGGTATAGACCCAGCCTGGGGAGGGGGTGTGAGCTCTGACTCCCACCGGCTGGGGTCTGGATTAATGCTTCAAGTGGGGAGCCACCTGCCCCGAAGGAGTGAAGTTTTGTTCCCTTCCAGAGTAAGCTGATGTCTGCGCTGGAACGTGTGCTAGGCTCGGCCAGGGCCACCCTCCAGTGCCCGGTGTGGCCTCGGGGGGCGAAGAGGCTCCTGGTAACCATCTCCAGGCCCCGGGCGGTCTTTGATCAGGAAAATCTCTGTTTATTCTATGGTATAAACATGTTCCAAGGTGGGTCGGCCCGCCCGCCCCACCGAGCTGCCAAGAGCTGGGAGGGGAGGGGGGCTGAGACCGTCTGAGCCCCGCCCTCCCCGATGGCCCCGGCGTCATCCCTGCACCCAGCTACCGGCGCTGGCTGGCCGGCGACCCACACCCTCCGCGTGCACGGTTCAGGGACCGTGACGCAGTTTCGGTCCCTGCCGGGGCAAGGACCTGCCGCCGTTTCTGTGTGTATGTTAACTGCCTTTGCTCTCCCAAAGCCTCCGATAGCATCTGGCCCCCGGCCTCCGGGCCCCCCTGCCTCCCTCTTCCCGTCACGTTTGCCGAGGGCCAGCGGTGTGCCTGGTGCCGCAGAGTCGGCAGAGGGCCGGGAGCAGAACCAGTGCTCTCGGGGAGACGGATGCACAGAAAGGCGGTTATACCCAGGAGGGGACGTGGGGTAGGGCAGAGGCGCAGCCGAGGGGAGCGCCCGGCCCAGCCTGTGGGGGGGGCGAAGGGCACCGGGAGCCAGAGGGGCTGGGGTGCGTGGCAGGAACAGAAGCAAAGTGGGGGACAGGAAGCGGGGGGATGGGAAGTGGGGACAGTTCAGTACAAAGTGGGGAGCAAAGAACAAAGGGGGAGGAGAAGGGGGGGAGGAGCCAAAACGTTGGAGGCGCTTGAAGGCTTTCATGGGAAGAAGCCCAGACTGTCTGTGTGTTGGGCTCAGAAGAGTCTGCTGTGAGTCATGTACACTTGAGTATGAATGTACGATTGTTGTTTCCATAGGTTGATTTTTGTGTTCTCCCGAAAGGACTGTGAACCCCTGAATCTGGCCGGGGCGGTGGTTTGGAAGTAAGAGAGGGTGGGAGATGGATGGTCCGGGCCCCAGAGCTGCCCTGGGCCAGGGCACCTTTCAGAAAGGGAGCCTGGGCACCTGGTGCTCTCAGGGGTGGCCCAGGGTGGGGTCTTGTCCCCGCAGAGCTGCGCCGTCTGCTTGCTGGTCAGGTGTGTCTGACTTAAGTGGCCGTGCACGGTGTTGCCACGAGGGGCCGTTCAGTAGAATAAAATACTACCGAGTGTTTGCTGGGTGTCCCCCCACCCCTCCGATGTCCCGTCTGCAGGCAGTGACAGGTGACAGGACAAAGGATCTCTCGCGGTTAATGCCAGCTGCCCGTGTCCGATGAGGGGAACGAAATCGATCGTGCCCCTCCAGCTGCGGTCACCGTCTGCGCCTCGCGATGAAAGTTCGCCACACTTTTCTGTCCCCGTTCTCAAGGACGGATGTGTAAGAGACTCAGCGTGCCACACTGGGATGGTTTGAGGTTAACTTTTGCCTTGGAACGAAAGATTCTTCACGATCTGCGTTTTCTGGGTCCTCCTCCGAGTGCCCGTGCGGCCCAGCAAAGCCCCTGCGTCCCGACGAGAGAGCAGAGCTCTGGGCTTCCGTTTAACCCAAAATGAGGAGGTGACCCGTGGAAGGGGCAGCATTTCGGGTCATTTTCCGGATGTGTTCCCAGATGTCAGACTAGCGCCTCACACTGCAGGCATCAGTTACACGCCTCTGTTACCTTTTTAAGATGAAAAATGTGGTGTGGGGGGCTCCTGGGGGGCTCAGTCAGTTGGGCCTCGACTTTGGCTCAGGTCATGATCTCACGGTGCGTGGGTTCGAGCCCCGCGTCGGGCTCTGTGCTGACAGCTCGGAGCCTGGAGCCTCCTTCCAATTCTGGGTCTCCCTCTCTCTCTGCCCCTTCCCTGCTCTCTCTCTCTCTCTCTCTCTCTCTCTCTCTCTCTCTGAGCCGTCACCACCTCTTCATCCTACGGCTCCCGGGCCTCGTTCATCACTGGCGCTGCACCCCCCACCAGGACCCCCTGGTCGAGTGTGCCTGTGCACGTGTGCGTGTGTGTGCACCCCCTGGCGGCAGCAGGCCTGGGCGTGGGGAGGCCTCTGCCGCCCGCCTCCGGTGCCCATGTGGTTTTCAGGGTCCCCCGGGGAAGAACCTGGCCCCTTGGGCCAGAAGCAGGACAGGAGGGAGGCATCTCACCCCCCGGGCGGGCGCAGCTCTCCGGCTGTCATTTCGCGGAGGACACGACATCCCGGGACGGGACCGGGGAGGCCTGCAGCCCGAGGGACAGCCTTGCCCGCGTGAAAAGGGGTCACGCAGAGGTCCGGGGCCTCTTCCGGCAGCTTTTCAGGCCACAACGAGGGAGCGGGGAGTTCACGGAACAGCCGGGATGGGAGGGCCGGAGGGGCCAGAGGGACAAACGGGCAGTCCCAGGGTTAGGGTCAGCGGGCCAGCTGTGTTTAGAGTGTCCCTGGGCATTGGGGGTGCCGGGGTGAATGCGTCACGGCCCCGGAGCTGTCCACGGCGTGCTCCCCGGAGCCTGCGAGGACGGGGCCTCGCGTGGCAAAACGCAGCTGTGACGAAGGACCCGGCTCACCCGCGGTCATGGGGCACGTGGGGGCCTCGCCGTGTCCGTTTCCGTGGAGCCGACCACGGCCATCCAATCTTCCCCTTGTTTGTGGGGCTGGGGTCTGTCCCTTGGCAGAGGACGTCTGTCTGGTCCCTGACTCTTGCCCCCCCTGGAACTGCAGCCCCAGAGCAGAGACCAGGTCGCCAGCCTCGCTCTTTATCAGCCCTGCTCTGAGCCGCCAGCCTCTGCGGGCTCGGGTCCACGCGGGGCAGGGAGTTAGTAAACGGTGCTTGCGTCTGGGACTCGCGCTGAGAGCCCATCTTCCCCACAGTAGCAAGGGGACACGTGTCTGGTGGCCCCCCCTCTGAACCCCCCCCCCCCCCCGCAAAGCTCCCGAGGACACACAGCCGTTGGACCTCAGCGGGTCATTCCCCCCCCTTAAGTTTATTTATTTATTTTGAGAGAGCCAGAGACAGCGTAAGCAGGGGAGAGGCAGAGAAGGAGGAGGGCTGCCGGCACAGAGCCCCACGTGGGGCTCGACCTCCCGAAACTGTGAGATCACCACCTGAGCCAAGACCAAGAGTCGGACTGAGCCCCAAGAGTCGGACGCTAAACCCGACTGCCCCTCGGCTCCCAGTTTCAATCTCAGCACCAACACAAGTTGGGCAGATTCTTTTCTCTCTTTAGGTCCCAGATTCTTCCAGAACTTTGAACTCTTGGCCCCCGGCGAACTCCTACGTATCCTTCAAAGCCCTGGTCCTGTGCCTCTTCTCTCAGGGTGGAGACAGCTTGCCGTCCTCTGGGGCTTTGCTGTGCACCTGCCATAAAACCTGCCCTGTGTCACATACCTCCGTATCTGTCGCGTCCCACGGGCAGGCAAGCACACACCCACCCTGGCGCCTGTGCGGGTTCCAGAGTGTTTATTGGTCGAACAAAAGGGGAGACTACAAACCCCCTCAAAGCTGGCCATTTTCTTGGGGCCCTTGCTGACGGGGGCTGTTTTGAATACACCCCGATTCTCTCCTCGGTGTGCAGAATGACGCCTGGGCAGACCGCTCTCTGGAGCACAGCCCGGGGCGTGTGGCTGCGGCCCACCCGGGAGGCTCTTTCCCACCCCCGGCCCGGCCTCGCCGCCCGCGAGGCTGCCGTCGGACCCGGAGGGCTCGCTGGCTGAGACCCAGGCCGTCCCTCACAGGAGAGGAGGAGGATGTCTTCGGGGAGCTGCCTGCGTGGCTGGCGTGCCCCGGGCTCACGGTATGCGGCTGCCCTGTCCCCCCAGCGGGCCGCCCACCGCGCCCTCCGCCCGCAGGCAGGACGCCACGTGAGAGTGACCGCTGGACCGGGGGAAGTCCGCATTTCGCCGTGTGGTAGCAAACCCCCCACCGGGGAGCTGTGATCTGGGCCACCGTGGATGCCTGAGAGCCGCCAGCGCTCCCGGCGGGGATTGTGACCCGCTGTTAGAGCTCCGGCTTTGCACCAGCCGGCCGGGTGGCCTCACCGTCCAGGGGGAGGGCGGGACTTTATTGGTCTCTCCTCAGTGCTTTCGTAAACTCGCGCCATTAGTGAAAGTTTGGGGGTCACCTCTAGATTAGCACCGTGTGTAAAAGGTTGTTAAGAGCGCGGAGATCTGGGGACTTGAGATGTTACAGAATGGGCTCGTGGAACGCGTTTTTCCGCTCCGGGCTTCCCTCGGGGGGGCTGGGTTGGGGTCTGCGAATCGACAGTCTGAAAGGAGTCCACGGCATCTGGGGAGAAGACAGGTCTGCCCCCTGCTCGGTTCTCGGGTTTACGTGGGCACAAGGATCGCCTGAAGGGCTTGTTAAAATGCAAGTATTCGGGACCCCTCTGCCCCCAAATGCATTCAGAGCCTGGCGCCGTGCCCAGGAATCTGCATTGTAAATCGGCCCCCAGATGACTCTGCTGAACGTAGGTGGTCTTCCGACCACACAGCACAAACCTCTGCCAGGATCGTTAACGGTGCCACGTGAGCAGGGCTCGTAAAAAGCAGGGTGGGTCTTACGTGGGAGCTTTGGACTTTCAGGTTTTGTACCCGCAATAGCCAGGAGAGGCTGGATGAAGAGGGGCTTGAGACGAAGGATTCCACCTGGACTCTTGTTTTATTTGTGCATTATTTTTATGGTAGTGAAATACACGCAACGTGAAACTCACCGTCTTCACCATTTGTGGCGCACGTTTCTAGGACATTCGGTATATTCGCGTTGTCACGCGACCGTCCCAGCCAACCTTCCGCCCTCCCAGACTGGAACCCGGCCCCCATTAAACACTGATCCCCCCCCCCCCCCCCCCCCCCCCCCCCCATCCGCTCTGTATGAGTCCGACTCCTCTGGGGACCCCATATGAGTGGGATCTTACAGCGTTTGCCCCTCTGTGTCTGGCTCATCTCAGCATAAGGTCCTCCAGGTTCATCCAGCTTGCAGCAGGTGTCCAGATGTCCTTACTTTTAAGGGGTGGATAACGTTCTGTTGCACGGAGAGACCGTGTTGTGTCCCACCATTCGCCCATCGGACGGACACGTGGGTTATTGTGAGTCACGCCGCTGCGAACACGGGCGTGCAAGTCTCCGTCCGAGACCCTGCTCTCGGTTCTTTGGGGGATATGCCCGGGAATAGAATTTCCGCCTCGTATGGCAATTCCGTTTTAATTTTTTTTTTGAGGAAGCTGGATTCCTGGTTTCTTTGACACTTGCCCCGAAACATCAAGGATCTTCCCTGTCGCCTTCCTATAATTTGCCTCTTTCTCTTTTGTAAGTTTTCACTTATTTTGAGAGAGCGAAAGAACGCATGTGCGCACGCGCACGCAGGGGAGGGGCGCAGAGAGGGCGCCGCCCTGACGCGGGGCTCAAACTCGTGAACCCTGAGATCACGCCTGAGCTGAAACCAAGAGTTGGACCTTAACCAACTGAGCCCCCCACCCAGGCGGCCCTCTACAAGTCACTTCTAAAAAATCTTTTTTTAATGTTTGTTTTCGAGACAGAGACAGAGCGTGAGCCGGGGAGGGGCGGGGAGAGAGGGAGACGCAGAATCCGAAGCAGGTTCCGGGTTCGGAGCTGCCAGCACAGAGCCCGACGCGGGGCTCGAACTCGTCACCTGCGAGATCATGACCTGAGTCGCCGAGGGACGCTCAACCCACCGAGTCCCCAGGCGCCCCTCTCTAAGTCACTTCTAATTTGCTATATTCCCTCCTGGTCTCCCAGCCCCCGAGGAAGGCACTCACACCGTTTTGTTGGTGTGTAGTGCACGTGCTGTGGGCCACGGCGTCCCTCCTCGCCCCTCGACGGCGGTCCGCTCGGGTGGGCGTCCACACAGCCGGCCCCGCCCTTGCTCCCGCCCTGCGGACTTGGGTCCCGTGTGGGGCGAACCCGCACACACAGAGGTGGGGCCCGCCGCTTACGAGCCGAGCCGTCGCAGCGCAGGGGGGCGTGAGCTGCGAGGAGGCGCCAGACCGGTCGTCGGCACAACCGGAGAAGCGTCACAGGACCCCACGGGGGCGCCGGACTCTCCTCTCGAGCTCTGCGGTGTGAGCGGTGGGGAAACTGAGAGCAGAGGCCACGGGTCTGCATCCCTCGGGCCCAGGAGGGGGTCACGGCCGTCGGAAGTACCACGCGGTCCTGAAATGCCGAGCGGGGTCCTCCGGAGGGAGCGCGTGCAGACGCAGGAGAGCCGTGCCCGCCGGACACGGCACGCTGGTGACAGCCACGTCCTGGGACCGCCTGTGGCTGACGTGGAGTGCGGGGCCTGGTGAGGACGTGTCCCCCAGGCCTTGACTGTTAGCTTTTTTTTTTTTTTTTTTTAAATAAGATAAAAAAGGAAATTCATGGAGCAAAAAAGTCACCTAGTTGTCATGATGTTTATAAACACGATGGGTATTTGGACACTTCATGTTACCCAACAACAAAAGCAAACAAGGAAGGAAAGATCTGTTTTGTCCAGAGTAACTCGGTTACTTGAGACGGAGAAACGCCCCCACCCTGTAGCTCATCAGCGGTTCTCAGAACTGGGGCCGAGGATCGTGGTCGGCCTGGAAAGCCCACGTGGGCCCTTGGCCTGGCTCGTTCGGTTGCTTAGCAACACCCGAAACTGTGGAAACTCGAGCTGCCGGGGTTTGAAAGCGCGTGCGCCTGCGCGTGTCCCGGATGGAACCCCGAGCTGGAATTGGCCGCGGTCGCCCCCGCTCTCCGCCAGCCTCGCCCCGTGGCACCCCCGCCCTGCCTGGGGCCGTGGCTCGTCAACCACAGTCCTTGAAAAGTCCCCGGAGACACGGCCCGCGCGGGAGGCCTCCCTCCAGGTACCCGTGTTCAAAGCGCATCTGTGAAGGCGCCTGGCTGGCTCAGCGGGTTGAGCGTCTGGCTCTTGATTTCGGCTCAGGTCACATCTCCCGGTTCGTGGGTTCGAGCACGGAGCCCGCCCGGGATTCTCTCGCTCCCTCTCTCTGTCCCCGCCCCTCCCACCGTGGGCTCGCACTCTCTCTCTGTCTCAAAATAAAAAAAAAAAAAACCTTGAAAAGGTGCCTCTGCGGTCATCCTTGGGCACAATTATGTCTGTCCCACCGCCCATTCTAGCGTCTTGTATGTGGAGGGCAGCACTGTGATCGTTCACCGCGATGCTTTCAGCAAACAGCTAACAGATGCTTCCGTGCACCCCCCGGGGTTCTATGAACGTGCCCCGCAACTGGACCTGCGGTTCAGGGAGAGTCTTCATTCTGGCAACTTCTGTTTTTTTGGTTTTGTTGCGTTTTTTCCTTTCTCATGTTCGTTTATTTTTTGGGGACCACGGGAGTGGGGGAGGGGACCAAGAGAGGGGGGACAGAGGATCTGAAGCGGGCTCTGCGCTCACAGCGGAGAGCCCGACGTGGGGCTCGAGCTCACGAACCGTGAGACCACGACCTGAGCCAAAGTCGGACGCTGAACCGACTGAGCCCCCCCCCCCCCCAGGCGCCCCTCCTCCGGCCACTTCTAAATTGAACTTCTACTTCGTGAGAAACTGAGCCCAGAGTCGGGTGGGGAACACGTTCGTCCGGGCGTACTCGAGTGACCGCAACGAGAACGCAGAACTTGCTTCAAGTGACAAAGCTGGGGGGCCCTGGAAACGCGGAGAACGCTTTCTTGACTAAGCAAGGCTTGCGTGAAGGATGTGCTTCTGCAGAGGGGCTGACGTTCCCGCACCAGCCGTCTCCATTCCCTCACCCGGCGAAAATTGAAAAAAAAAATATTAAAATTCCTGCCTCCCCCGCCCTCGGGAGGCCGGGAAGCGGGGTGAGCCCGATGGAGAGCCCACTCGAGAGAGAGCAGGGGCGGAGGGGCGGAGGGGCGGGGGGACGGCGGGGAGGCAGTTGTGCGGAGGAGGTCAGGCCTTCCTCGCAGAACGTTGACGGGAGACAACTCTGAGAAATGCCGCAAAGGGAGAGCTGGTTGTAGACCGTTTGGCTACACTCTGCACCAGGCACTGCTTTGCGCCGCAGCTAACGGGAGACCCTCCGCCAGGGGTCGCCGGCGGTGGAAACGGTGCGCAGCCGGGAGGACCGCAGGCGGGCGCTCCGGTGTCCAAGGGGCTTCCCGACATTCCCCTGTGGCGTTCCCTCGCGTGGGGGTGGGGACGTGGCTGCTTCTCACGCCGGGTGCCGGCCGGAACCGCGGCCTGGGCAGCTGGGGACTCCGGCCGTCCCCGGGGCGCGGCCGAGCTCCGCCTGGCCCGCCGACTCCCTCCCCGTCGGAATCTGCCCCGTGGGTACCCCCCCCCCCGCCCGCTCCCGTCTGTGGCCGGTGCCAGCCGCGACTGAGTCACAGGGAGCAGGGGCGCCCTCGGAAATACTTCATCCTGACATCTGTGCTCGTGTGTTTTATCCGGGAAAAAAGTCATTAACCTCTCTACCTGGGTCTCCGGGTGAATTTGGGGTTTCTTTTTGTTTTTGTTTTTGTTTTTTTACCGCAAGAATTACTTAGCAGTCGGTAAACCCCTTCTCTCCTTTGAAAAGAGCTTCGCGTGCGGAGCAGCCTCTCTTGCCGGGAATTCTGAGATGCTCCAGAGGCACTCGGGGCGCTGGGAGCCCTTCCATGACTGTGGCCACCCGCTACGTGTTTCTTCACAAACGGCGGTCTGATGAGTTGCCAGCCTCGAACCATTTGGGTTTCCAGTGGTGGTGTTGGACCGGGGGCAAGTTTCTGTCCAGGGGATTTGCTCCAAATGCCGCTTCCTCCGCACTGCTTGCCGAGAAGGCGGGAACCCCGGGGCCGTGCGCGTCCCCCGCGCCGCTGACCTGGGCTGGGGTCTGCCGCCGTTACTGACGTCCACGCCGGGGTCGGGACGGTGTGAAGGGGGTCCCTCCCCACCAGAGGGCACTTCGTTCTGGAACCTCTGCTGCCCCAGGCAGGCCGGCAGGGCCCTGGGGGGAGAGGAGGCCCGGGCACGGTCCAGGGAGGCGCCTTCAGAAACCCCGCCGAGCTGAGGACGAGGGGGCAGAGCAGGGGCGACTGAAGTGTGGCTCCACCCCAGCGCTCTCCAGATGGAGCCTCTCTTGCCGTCCCGGGGGGAGGTGCCGGGGTTCCACCGCGCACCCTTGGCCAACACTCCCCCCCCAGCCCCTTTGCGCATAAATCAGGAGGTCAGCGGCGGTGGTTCCCCGCGTCTCACGCGATGCCGACGTCCCGGAGTGGGTGAGATCCCTGGTGTTTCGCACGGAAAAAGCAAACGCGAAGATGAGGGGGAGCTTTCCGGTTGCCCCGGGGATTTTTCTCCAAGTGGGGCAGAAAGATGTGCCCCCCCCCGACCCCCCTGCCCAGGGCGAGGGGGATCTCCGTGTTTGCTTGTTGGATGCGCAAGCTGCGTGCGCCTGGAGGGGCCGCCGCCGTCCGCGAGGTCGCCAACACACAGGGTCAGCTCGGGCTGCCACGGCACAACACCACAGCGGGGTTTAAACGGCAATTACTCTCTTCTGATCCCGGGGCCCGGAAGTGAGAGTAAGGTGCCGGCCGAGGTAGGTTCCAGCCGAGGCCTCTCTGACCGTCTCCTCTGTGCGAGCCCAGACGCAGCCTCTCCCGGAAAGGCCCCCGGTCCTGCTGGACCTCACGTGACCATCACCTCCCCGAAGGCCTCGCCTGCAAACTCTGTCATGTTGGGGGTCAGGCCGCACACGTTTGGTCCCCAACGATGCGTGAGCCCGCGTCTTCATCATTCTGGTCCCCTCTGTCCCCACCAGGGCCTTTCCACTCTTCTGAGCATCTTTACAAAATGCCAGGGTCTTACCACCGAGCCGGCCCGCGGGGACAGACGGACAGGGGCCTCTTTCCCTTTGGTCTGAGGAGATGACATCTGGTGGGAACCAAGAGGCCCCGCCACCTGTCATCTCGAGGACGTCAGGCCCTCAGAAGAGACAGCACGCATGTGACCGTGTGGGTCACAGGGAGCGGGTCGTGGGCGCAAGCCTCTCGCGCACGTCTGGCCGGACACCATCCGCGCCTGCACAGACACGGGGGGCACGGGTTTTGGTTTTGTACCAGCGGGTTGGATTGCACACCCTGACCCACAGCCGCGGCTTCGCTCAGCCTATCCCGCGTGGCTCCATTTCTGTGCGTACGGCCCGGCCTCCTTCCTTCGCAGGGCAGCGTGTGTCCCACAGGGAGGAGGAACCCCGCCGGCTGTGACCTGCCCCCTGCCGATCACCCTCAAGGGTTTCTGGGATTTCGCTGCTTCCGGCGACATTGTGCTCATCTCCTCGTACGCACTCGCGCTTCTTAAAAGTGGGTGCGTCAAGTCAGGCATCTGGGTGCATCTCCGCTTCTGGCGACGTCCTGTATTAACGTTCCTCCTTATCCGTGTTAATCTGACGGGCACACGGGGCCCTTCCTGGTTTTAGTTAGTTTCCTGGCAGTTCTGACGCCGAGAGGAGACCCGAGTCCTTGGTGACGGGAAGGCCACCTGTTCTGCTGAGGGGCGCAGAGCGGGTGGTCTGGCCCTGCGTGCCTGCAGCCACGACTCCTGGCCTTCCCAGGTTTGCTCTCCTCCCTGCTTGTCAGACCAGTGAGCTGGGCCAGGCAGAGAGAACCGGGGGCCCTGAGTCAGAGAGGGAGGACCCATACCAGGGTGCTTGGCCACCAGTGGGGGCTGGGCACCGGCAGGCGTGGGGAGCACCCACGGCACGGCGCTGTGAGGGTTAGGGCACAAAAATGCCCGCACTTGCGGCGAGCGCCCCTTTCCCAGGCCCGTCGTGGAGCGAGTGGGGCCAGAGCGAGAGCCACCCTCCCCGGTTCAGCACGACACGGCGTGGGGCAGGGGGCCACGGTCAGCAGCGTCTGGAACGCGGTCGTGCGGCACGGAGGGTCTGACGGGGCCACGCTCAGAGCACGACGGACGGAGCAGACTGCCGATGCCGCCCGCGTGGAAATGGGAGAGGCCACCGGGAGCAGTGATCTCTGAACTCGGTGTTCCCAGAGTGGAGGTCGGACACAAAGCACAGAGAAAGCAGCCGGTGGTTCTCCGGAGCCTCTTTGGTCAGGAGCTGTCGACAAGCACACCTCGACTTCCCCCTGGCTGCTTTTGCTGTTCCATTTTCCCGTCCGTCATCTGAGCCCCGGACGTTGCCGAGCCCGTGCCGCGCATTAGCGGTGGAGGGTGGAGACTCCTCCCTGAGACGTGCTCTCACGTGACGGCCGCTGCCCGCTGTTTTGCAAGAAAACGCTAGAAGAACGTACTTGCGGAAAGACCGTCGCATTCACCTCTGTATTTTCCACAGTTGTTCGGCGCCCGCCGCACAGCGGGGCCACGAGAGCTGTCTGCGCCGGGGCCCCCGTCAGGCGCACCCTCGGCTGACTCCCCACGTCCTCCGACTGCCTTCATCTGACACACACCACACCTGCTTGCGTGGAACGGAATACAGAACCTTCGAGGGGATGCCGAGCAGGACACGGGAACTCCGTCCCCGTCCCCTCCCCGCCAACTGCCGTTGGTCTGTTCACGGGAGGGTGGACTGTCCCCTGGCTCCATCCTTCGCTGGCCCTGGGCGTCTGCCTTCAGTGTCAAGCCCTAGCATCGGGCTGTGTCCTCGGCCACGCGTGCTCTGAAACGGCGGTAGACGGGACCACGTGGCTGTGCCTGCACCTGCTGACGTGAAGTCTCGCGTGTCGGATGCCAGTCTGCGGCACTGAATCGGGCGAGGAAGAATGAGACGTCAGGGGCCTCCTGTTTCCAACGAGGGGCGCGTGGACCTCGTCTGTGAGCATCGCAGCCGGGCCTGTGTGGCGCGTGAGGCGGGGTGGGTCCGTAGGATCACGCACCCCGAAGGGAGTAGCTTCCGAAGGGAGTAGCTTCCGAAGTGAGCCCTGAAGGGGGCCCGGGAGGAACTGAGCAGAGCCCAGAGCGGGTGGAGAGCCGCTAATGAAATGGTCCAAAGTCACCATAGCAGTAACTGCCGTTGCGTACTCTGCGTTCGTCACGGGCCACGTTTGCGTTTGCTCGTCTCATCTACACGACGGCCCCACCGTCTATGACTCGTTAAACTCGAATAAAAATTAGAAAAAATAAACTCGAAAAAAACTCGAATAAAAACAACCCAGGTTTTTAAATAAGCCAAGACTGAATAGGCACGTGATAAAAATCTCTATGTGGCCAATAACCACGAAGAGGGACTCAGGTCATTCATTAGTCATTAGGGAGCCACAAGCGTAAACCACAACAGGTGTGAGAAACCGTCACCCGAGTGGCCAGAACATCGGTCATTTCCATCTGGAAACGTCGTTAGATTTATCTTCCAGCTCATGAAGTCCTTCTTCAGTGAGGTCTAATGATCAAATTCTGGATTCCAGTTTTTACATTTCTCAGTTCCAGAATCCTCCCTGGCTCCTTGTTAAGCGCTCCCACGGTGCCGAAACGCTCAGTCTTGCCTTTTCTGCCCTTGAAGTCCACCACCGCCTTCCACGGCCCCGTTTCTGTTGCCAGGAAGCAGCCTCCCCCCGCCACCCCCCTCCCCGGGAACGTACGGAGAAGCCCGCAGCCAGAACCAAAGCCGTTGTTCGGACATTTGAGACCCCAAACTCCCCCCCTGCTTCCACGGAGAAACACTTGGGGAAGAGCAGGCGTGGAACCGTGTGCTGCGTCGCGGCTGCCCGTGCCCGTGGTCCGCATCCGGTCCTCACGGCCCCGGGTCAGTGTCGGCACCAGCCACATCCCACTGCTGAGGAGGGAGGCTCGCGGGGAAGGACCCACGTGCTGCTTCCCTGAGTTTGCAAGAGCCGGTCAGGACCCTGGTGGTGCGCGGTCCCCCAGGGCTGCCCTGCTCCCGTCTGCCTCGCCCGCCTCCGTGTCGCGGGAGCGGCGTTGGGCTGTGTTGCGGGTAGCCCGTCAGCGCTGGTCAGAGGCACGAACGAATGAACGAATGAATGAATGAAACGGCACAGCGGGAACCTGAAACCTCGTCTCCTTGCAACCTGTGCACTGGCTTCTCCCACCGTGACTCCCCCCACACAAGACCGGCGGACGAGTCCTTCTGGGCGGTTTTAGGAGGATGGGAGGGACACGAGCAGTGCCACGAAGAGGCACGAATTCTGTGGCGTGGTGAAAACGTAGATTCTGACGAGCATGTCGGGGGGGGGGCCTGCGATGCCGCGCTCCTCGAGGTGATGCCTGTGCTGCTGGCTCACAGGCCGAAGGGTGTGGGTGACGAGGGCATCCAGGGTTGGGGACGATGCCCGTGGGAAGTGTGTGCCCGGCGGCGGGGGGGGTGGTGCACCATGGCCCTGAGCTCAGGTGTTTTTAACGTGGCTTTATTGAGATAAAACTCACCTACTGTTCAATCTATTTGAAGGCACAGTTCAGTTTTCAGTGTGTTTACGGCGTTGTGCGAATACCACCCGTGGTTCATTTTAGAACATTTTCGTCACCCCAGAAGGAAACCCCGTGCCCAGTGTCTGTCACCCCCGATTCCCCTCCCGCAGCCCCTGCAAACCGGGAATCTCCCTCTGTCTCATTTCACATAAATGGAACCGCGCACTACCGGCCTGTGGCGACTGGCTCCCTTCTGTCGGCCTCACGTTTCCATGGCCCGTGAGGGCTTCATCCGGGCGCGGGTCCGACCCCAGCACACGGCGCGCCCGCCGTTTACCCGTTAGTTCGGTGGACGCTTCTGTTTCCGGGTTTGGGCTGGGGTGAATAATGCTGCACCGTTCGCGTGGACACGTGTCTTCATTTCTCTCGGGCGCACGTCCATCTAGGAGCAGAGCCGCAGGGTCACGTGGTGACCGTGTCCCGTGTTTGGAGGGGACGTCCCCTCCTTTCCGTCCCCACCGGCACCGAGTGAGGGTTCTGATTCCCCGTCCTACAGACACGACCGTCTGTGCTTCGACAGGAGCCGCTGTAACGAGTCGGAAGCGTCTCTCGCGGTTTTGGTTTGCGTTTCCCGGTCGCTAACGGCGGGGGATCTTTCCCCTGCGCCCGTGTAAACGTCTCCTTCGTCTTTTTCATCATGGACTCGCGGGATTTCTTCATACGCTATGAATACAAGTCCCCTGTCGGGGAGATGACTTGCAAGTATTTTCTCTCATTCTGTGTCTTTTCGCTTTCTTGATGGTGTCCAAAATCGGGCATTTTGACCCGGCACAACGTGCGTATTTTAAAAACCTTGTCTTGCTTAGCTTTGGATGTCACGTCTGAGAGAGACCGCTGCCCAACCCAGGCTCGCGACGGTTTGCGACCTCACCTTCCGAGGCCTGCGGTTGAGCTCTCGTGCGTAGGTCTCGGAGCCTCGTCGAGTTCATCTTTGCTGTTCTGCGCCCCCCCCCACCCCCGCCGCCCCCCGCTTCATTCTCTGGCACGCGGGTGTCCCGCCGTCAGCTCCACGTGCCGAAGGGACCGTCCTTCCCCCACCGAGCAGCCGTGGCGTCCTCGTCGAGAATCAGCTTGCGTGTACGTGCGAGGGCTCGGGGGGCAGATTCTCGCAGTCGGGGCAAAGATGAAGGGCTGCATCGTCCTGCCGTCGCGAGGGCTCCGTGGCATAGTCGGGGAGAGGAGGGCGCGGGGGCCGGCGGGGGCTCGGGGAGGCCGTGTCCCCGCGGAACACGCTGCTGCAGAGGCGAGCGGTCTCGTTGCCATGCCAACACGACCTGGCCCGCGCACCGCCAACCTGGCGGGCAGGGATGGAAAGAATGACTCCGTCCTTTCACGGAGAGGGACGATTATCTCAGGTGAGGGGCCGGGATTTGGAACCAGATGTCCTTGGTAACAAAGACTCGGGGAAAACGTGGCCCCGGCGGTGTTTCCAGGGCGGCCGCTTCACCCCTGCTTTACCCCCGGCCCGGCAGCCGCAGGAGGCGTTTCTTCCCTGCGTGGGGCTGGCCGGGCCTCCAGGCTTCCCGAATCGCTCCAGGCGGCCGGCCGGGGGCTGACGCCAAGACCCCCCACCCCACGGGCCTCCCCGGCAGTTTCCCAAAGGCCCGGCGTTCGGTATCCTTCCCGCCAGAACGTTCCGTGCTCCTGCTGGGTTCTGCGGGCCGCCTCCTGGCGCGAAGTGGGTGCCGTGTCGCGCCACGCGGGGACCTCGTGCAGCTGGCTCAGGGAGGACCCGCTCGCCGCTGCTTCGCACGCTCCAGGAACCTTGTCGGTGCCACGTCCGACTTCCTGTGCGAGATCCTGACGAGGGTTACTCTTCCGTCTCAGTGGTGGCTCACGGGGCGGCCGTCCCTTGTCCCCGTGGTCCCCCACCACTCCCACCAAGAGCCGGTGCCGTTCCCTCGGGGGCGGGCGGTGCCCATCTCTCAGGGGCTCCCGAGGCCTCAAAACCACACCAGGCAGACCCTCTCGGGAGCCAAAACTGCCACGGCGGGTAGGCGCTGCCAGGAGAGGCTGATTTGGTCCACCGCGGGGCCGGCGAAGGGATGCCCGGGTCCTCCCTCTGGGCCGCCCTCCTCGACCGGAGCCCCCCCCAGTGCTGCTGCAGAGGTCTTGTCCGCCCCCACCTTCTGAGACACCGCCCCCTCCAGCCCCTGCGTTGTACCCCCTGGTTCTCTGTCATCATGAGGCGACTGTGCATCCCCACGAGGGCAGGGACGGCCAGCCCGGTCACTGCGGAGCGCCGGCAGCCGTGGGCACTCGCGGGGCCTTGCTGAAAGCTGGTCAGGGTGAGGTCCGGCCCCTCTGACCCAGGTTTTCCCGCTCATTCTGCTCCCTCTCTCCCTCCGCCAGCACCGACTTTTCTCGCATCTCCCTCGCCTGCTTAGAGAGGCGCCTGGCTCCTCCTGCCTCCAGGATAACACGCAAGACTTCCTGTTGTCTCTCCCCCAGCCTGTCTCCATCCCTAGGAGCCAGTCCTGCCACACGTCCAGGGGTTCTGTCCCCCACTCCTCTGCAGGTGCCCCCCTCCTGCCCTGCCCGGAGGAGGACCCCAGAGCCAGCATCCTGGTCCCTGGTCCTCAGACCGCCTCGGGCAGCGTGGGCTGGAGCTGAGGGAGAGGACGCCGTGCGGGGGCACCGCGGCTGCGGAGACCTGTGGGAAGGAGGGGGACAGCACTGCCTGCACGTGCCCGGCAGTGCCTGGCCTTCGGGGTGGCCCTGGGACTTCGATTTCCTTCGAACTAGAGCTGTGTTTTGTCAAAACCTCTAAATATTTAACCTAACGGGCTTATCATAATTGAAAATTATTTGCCATATTCTAGGGGAGGTTCTAAGTTTCCTGTTGTGCAAGAGCTTTGTCTTCGTAGACACGCGGCCGGTGGGCTCCGTGCCGTGTCGCGGGTGGTGGGGGCCAGGCTGTTGTTCCCTGGAGCCAGGACGGCCCCCCTGCTCCCCCAGCCCCTGTATGATGGTGGAGGGGCCGTGCCCCTGGGGTTCTGCCCCCACTGTGGCCTGGGCCACCTTGGGTAACATGTTTTCCTTCTTTGTGACTCAGTTTCCTCAAGCGTGCCTTCTTGGTGTTTCCCGCGTCCGACGTGGATGGTTTTACATGGCAGCCTCCAGACGCCTTGGATCCCATAGAGAGGGACTCAGGTTCCGTTCTTTCTAGCACTGCGTTTGTGACCAGGCGCGAGTCTCGGTGGGGTGTTGACTAGTTTTCTTAGCACTCTCTCGTCTCCCTTTTAGACAAACACAACAAACATCAGGCCCCAAGACTGGTGGGCAGGAGAATCCAGCTAGAACGTAAGGATGTTAAAAGTGGATTTATATTTTTAAAGATTTTTTTAATGTTTGTTTTTTGAGAGAGAGAGAGAGAGAGAGAGACAGAGCTCAAGCGGGGGAGGAACAGAGAGTGAGGGAGACACAGAATGTGAAGCAGGCTCCCGGCTCTGAGTTGTCAGCACAGAGCCCGACGCAGGGCTTGAACCCACCAACTGTGAGATCGTGACCTGAGCCAAAGTCAGATGCTTAACTGACTGAGCCCCCCAGGCGCCCCAAAAATGAATTGATTTTTAAGGCGCGGAGCCTGCTGCCCTGCCAGCCTCTGGTTCCCTGACACCGTGCTGTCCCCCTGAGCACCGGGGACGTGCCTGAGGGACGCACGGAGCCCGCAGGCCGCCAGCCGACAGGGGCAGTGGGGAGCATGGGAAGTAGAAGGGCTTTTGTTGATTCGACTTAAAAGTTCAACGGTGAAGGTACAGTGATTTATTTTTGCAGCAATGACAGCAGTTCAGATGTTGGTGGAGCACGCATCGGGGTGAAGACAGTATTTTTGCTAAACTGAGCGTCCGCGGGCAGAAATCCGCGTGGGATGGGCGTGCTGCCCGCCGGCGGTGATCATGTGGGACCTTCTCCCAGTGCCGCGGGCAGCCCAGGTGGTCACAGTGCGTCCCTATTCAGTCCAGTAACTGAACCACAAAACCTGTGTGGTGAAGGCTGGATTAAAAGACAAAACCCCACAGGCGGTCCAGGCTTCTGTCTTCGGCCTGACATCGATCTCGCATCAAAGAGGCCCAGCGCCGCATAGCATTGCTTCGTAAATGAGTCCTTGACGTTTTGGTTGCATTTTATTCCAATCCACCAGAAACGTCAAAGTTTTCCACGAAAACTGCCCTTCCGTGGGGCTTTCGGCGCGGCTCAGTTATCGCCGAGAAAGCGTGCTCACAGAAGGCGCCGGAATGCTTTTCCGAGAAGGAAGGGGAGGCGCCCTGACGCCACTTTGGAAGGATCTTCTTACGAAGGCCACATTCACATCGGATGCATTTATGTTCTGTACCCAACTGGAATGTAACAGACACAGTCTAGACTTCAAAGCAGTTGAATTTGGTGAAACATTCAGAAGGATCCGCGGGACAACTTGTTCGACGAGTTTGGGTCTATAAAATATTTGCTGCCCGGTTCTTGCACGCAGAACAGACGCGCTGCCCGCCCTGACGTCCAGACGTCTCGCGTGGAGAAGGCAGCCTGGAGGAAAGCCCGGAGCTTGCCGGCCGGCGCCCACAGCGGGGCAGGCTCCCAGGGCAACAGCGCGTTTACAGACAGGCTCGGTCGGGGGCGTCCGCGACTTTGCAGCCACCGGTCGCAAAGTACAGCCCTGAGAAGGTTGAGGATAAGGACTCGGATAAACAGTGAAGAAAGTGTTGGAGCCAGATGTGCTTGAAAACCAGAGTGCGCGAACGTGCATCCAGAGTAACTATTCCACTGGTCATTTTACACATCGAGGCAATCAGTACAAAGACGTTTGTAACGTTTTGCTTTACTATGCACGGTAATAGACTTGGAATAGTTTGTCCTGATAATAGATTTTATTTTTTTATTTAAAAATTTTTTTCGTGTTTCTTTATTTTTGAGAGAGTGAGAGAGACAGAGAGAGAGAGAGAGAGAGAGAGAGAGAGAGAGAGCGAGCATGAGCAGGGGAGGGGCAGAGAGAAAGGGAGACACAGAATCTGAGGCAGGATCTGGGCTCTGAGCCGTCAGCACAGAGCCCGACGCGGGGCTCGAACTCACAAGCTGCGAGATCGTGACCTGAGCGAAAGTCGTCGCTCAACCGACTGAGCCACCCAGGCACCCTAATTATTATTTATTTTCTTTTTAAATTTTTTTTTAACGTTTTTTCATTTTTGAGAGACAGACAGAGACAGAGCGCCAGTGGGGGAGGGGCAGAGAGAGAGGGAGACACAGAAGCCGAAGCAGGCTCCAGGCTCTGAGCCATCAGCACAGACCCTGATGCAGGACTCAAATTCATGAACCATGAGATCATGACTTGAGCTGAAGTTGGACGCTTAACCAACGGAGCCACCCAGGCGACCCTGTGCTGATAATAGATTTTAAATAGAACTGTTTCATAGGGCCAGAAATAAAGAAAATAAAAATGCCAGACAATAATTTGATATTTCAAAAAAGTAGATATTTTAAAACATGTTTAGCACCCATTTTTACTGTGAGCAGTGTCTTGGTTTGCTTGATGAGTCACACTGTCACCCTGATGGTATCACACAACGTCCCCTCCGCGCCATCAGTATCGTGTTCCCTTTGGTTTTCCGTGCTCCTTAAGAATACACGTTACCTTCCTTGTTTTTGTATTCATTATTAACTTAACCCAACTGTCTGAAGATATTTAGTGCCTACTCTCTGCCGGATTTTGTAGCTTCATAAGCCCCGAGTATAGTAAAGGTGTAGTAATTAAGACTCTTTAAAGTTGGGGGCACCTGGGTGACTCAGTCGGTTAAACATCCGTCTCTTGGTTTTGGCTCAGGTCACGATCTCACGGTTCGTGAGTTCAAGTCCCACATCAGGCCTCATGCTATCAGTGCAGAGCCTGCTTGGGATTCCCTCTCTCTCTCCCTCTCTCTCTCTCTCTCTGGCCCTCCCCCACTTTTACTCTCTCTCTCAAAACAAATAAACTTTAAAAAAAAAGTTGGATGGATGATGAATGGGTGGATGGATGGATGGACAGGTGGATGTGTGTGCAAATGGATGTTGGATGGATGGATGGATGAATGAATGGGTAGGTATTTGGATGAGTGGATGGATGGATGGATGGCCAGATGGATGGATGGGGGATGGATGGATGGATGGATGATTGACAGGATGGGTGGGTGGATGAATGGCCAGATCAATGGATAGAGTGTTGATTAAACTTGGTCATTCATAAGACCATCACTGATACTTTGGTTGTGAGTTTTGTTTCTTTCTGAGTCTGAAGCACATTATCCTGGTTCATTACAACACAATCTCCCTGTTGACCAGATCACTTTACACTGTGTCATAGCTCTGTGAGTTCCTGGTCATCAGAGTAAGTAGGTGAGAAACCAGGACTAGACTAAGTTGGTATAAATCTTGCAAACCGTTGGTGGAGTTTGGGTTTCCAGATGGTGGTGTTCAGAATCTGTTTTTGATTGGACGGTGCACTTTCCCATTAGAGGTTGTGACTGGCCAAGGACCCCTTCGGTGAGGCAGGGTCACGTTCTGCACCAGGTGTGGTTTCCAGGTGGCTGGCAGATGGGATCCACTGTACCTATGGTCCCGAGGGAGGGTAGAACCAACGTGGACCGGGACCTCGTGTCACGGAGCAATCCGGGACCATATCCATCCACTGAAATCCTGCCCATGGGAGGAACTCCCCCAAGAGGCCACCCACCGCCTCTCCTTTTAGAACACACCTCCGCCTGCTCTGAGCTCTTCCAGCCCTTGGCTCACACTGCCCCCAGGTGACCATGGCTTGTCTTCTACATCCTGGTCCCTACGAGCCTGCAACTTGCCGTTCCCTGATGCTCGTTGAAAGTAATCGGATGCGGGGGTTGCTGCCAGGATCTGCTGCCCTCTCCTGTTTCCTGCTTCCGTGCGGTGCTTATTCAGGAGGCCGACATTCAGAAGCTTCTGAAGGTCAAGGCTTGAGCTGTCTAACTGAGTCAGGTCTCAGCCAGATTCCTGGTGTTTGGAGGGGAAACGGCTGCTAAGAATCGCGGGTGCTGCGGAGTGCCGCCGCGTGCGAACCCTAGAAGGGGCACGATCACCACTCTTCAGTTTCAGTTGGGGGACCCGAGGCATAGAGAGGTGAGGAAGCTGACCCACGGCCCACAGCTGGTTCATGGCACGATCGGGGTCCAGAGCAGACGGGCCGGGCCGCCCGCGGGCCTGTGTTCCCTTTTCCAGCGTTTTATCGTAAAAAGTCCAACACACGGGAGAGTTAAAACAACCTTGCGGCGAACACCCACATGCCCACGTCTCATTCCACCGTTCACGTGAACTACATTCACGTCGTCCGTGTCCATCCGTCTCTCGTCCCTCTGTGCATCCGTGAATCCGTCTTTTTTTGGTGTGCATTTCAAAAAGCATTTGCTGACACCGGTTGGTTTCACCCCAAACCCTTGAGCTCACATTTCACCAACTGGAGTTCGATATTCGTGTTTCTGAGTGAAATTTCCATGCCACGAAATACACGCACCTTAGGTTTACTGTTTGCCGAGTTTCGACAAAAGCAAACGCCTGTGGAACCCGTCCCCATATCAAGACTTGGAACTGTCCCATCAACAGTCTCCATACTTCTTAATAAGTCTACCCCCCGTCCCTCGAGGGAACCACAGCCCTGGTGTTTTCATCATACATTAGCTCTGCTTGTTCCAGAACTCTACATAAACCAGAGTCAGCATTTTTAACCGCTAGTCCACACCGCCATGTGATGAGGGGTTTTCCAAGGGCTGGCTCTGGGGGACCGACAGATCTTTCCTTTCTCTGAGCGTCAGCCGGGGTTCTCCTCGCTTCTCCGGTGAAGCGGAACCAACAGGACATCTACTGTCTGTCTGTACCTGTCTGTCCGTCATCTGTCCGTGTTACCTATCTACCATCGCTCTCCCTCTTGCTATCTACCTGGGAAGCACCTCTCTCTTTTTATCGTCTATCGACATCTGTCTGTCTCTTTCCCTGCAGGGAGAGAGAGATTGATTTTTATGTTTTTGAGATTTATCTTAATTTTAACGACTGTGGGCTGGCAAGTCTGAAATCTGTAGGGCAGGTCAACAGGCCGGAGACGCTGGCTAGATGTCTGCTACGGTCACGAGGCAGAATTGTTTCTTCTCTGGGAAAGCTCCGTTTTTGCTCCTCAGAACATCAACTGGTTGGAGGAGGCCCTCCCACCGTGGGAAGACTGACCCCTGTTACTCAGAGCCGGCTGACCACACGCTCCCCGAATCTACCGAGTACCTTCGTGGTAACGTCGACTCTGGCGTCTGGCCAAACGGCTGGGCACCCCGGCTTCCCCAGCCGACACGTGAAATTGACCTTCATGCTGGCTGTGGGAAGGCGGGGTCCCCAAGCGGAGGCGGGACCTCAGCGGCCGTCAGGGGGAGCCCGAGCGGGCCGGGCTGCCGACAGCACAGCTGTCGTGCACCGAGAAGGTTCTGTGCACCGCTCTCCACGATGAGGATGACGCACTCCTCCCCATAGATGATCTGATTGTGTTTTAATGAGAATAATATTTGCTGCGAGGAAGGATGAATCCAGCCATGTTTTTATGTCAGCCAGATGTCTTCAACTATTTACCCCCTCCCAGGATTAGGAGTCTGGCAAAACCTGTAATGCAGCCGCCCCCCACCCCCCCCCCCCCCCCCCCCCCCCCCCCCCCGCAAGATCCCTTCCCCCGGCCCCGCCACCCCCCTTACTGTCAAGCCCATGGGTGTTTCCAGGGAAATGTGGGCCATGTGTAGCTGATTCATTTACACGTTGCTCATCAAAATACAACTTTGTCAGAGCTAATTGGCAGCCGGGTAGCCTTTCAAGTCTTTTTTGTAAGTCTCTCACCATCCCTGTCGTTTCGGCCAAGTGTTACCAGAGCCTCTGTCCGAAGCTCAGAAGCTCTGGCATCTGAGCGGGCACCAAACTTGGCCGAACGTTTTCTGCTGATTTTCGGCTGAGCAAAGCCCGCAGCTGGGAAAGACGAGACTCCGGGCGTAGTTAACTGTTTTCTCCCCTTAACGTTTATCAGGCTCACAACACGCTCTGGGCGGAGCGTGCGGGACCCAGCCGCCGCTGTGACAGGTAGGGCTCTGCCACTGGGTCCCGGGCCGCTCTGGGATGGCTCCGCGTGTGACCGAGTTGCCTCGCGCGGGTCTCTCTTTGACAGGCTGTTTGCTTTCGCCAGAGAACGGGGCAGGGAAGTCGTGTCTGTTTCTTCGCTCTGGAGCTTAGCTCGCTCTTTGATGTGTTCCCTCAGTCCCTTTCGGTGAACACCTGCTGGGTGACGCGCTCTGGAGACAGGGCTGGGCGGCAGCCGTGACAGCGGCTCGTGTACGTCCCTCCGGAGGGACCGACCCGGGGTGCGGAGGCCCCGCGCAGCCTGAGAGGGAAGCACCGGGCGGGGGGGGGGGGGGGGCGGTGGGGGGCCACCGCCGTGGGGGGGGGGGGACGGGGGGGGGGGGGGGGGGGGGACACGGTGTGCTGACACCATCGTGTGGGAGGAGGAACAGGAGGTGGGGGAGGTCACGCACGTCCCCGCTGCGTGAGGGAGCTTGAGATGTCGACCGGGCTGCGGCAGGTGCCAGACTGGGTCCAGTTTTGCTGCTGTTTCAGTCGGGTTTGCCGGGAGGTAATGGACTCCGGTAGAACTCGGGTCTGCGACCTGCCACGTGTGCATGCGGTGTAACCCTCCCGGCCAGCACGCGACCCGCCCTCCGCAGGCGGCTCCTCCCTCCCGCCAGACCCCTGCAGTCCCTGCTGGACCCCCGCGACCCCTGGTGCCCTCCACGAGACCCCCACAGACCTCGCCCTCCCCCCCGCGTGACCCCTGCAGTCCCCGCCAGATCCCCAGGACTCCTGATACACCCCCGCGGACCCCACTGACCCCCACACACCCCGCCACGCTTCACCGCCTCACACAGGCCCCTGCTGGCCCCAGCAGCCTCCATCCGATTTCTGGCACTGGAGGTCAGTGCTCCCTTTTCCGGAACGTCACTGAGGTGCAGGGACCCACGATGGGACCCTGCGCGGCTGTGTCCCCTCCCGCCACCCTGCGTCTGACGGTCTGCTCCCTTTACGGCCGATGGCACTCCCCGATGCGGACGCCCGGTGCTGGCTTGTCCACCCGGGTTGGGGGGGGGGCCGCTGGCCGGGTCCGCTTCTGCACCGTCGAGCATGGAGCCCCTGGGAGCCCTTGTGCCGGCCGGGTGGGCGTCGGACCCCCGGCTCCCCGCGTGGTCACGTTACGGGCCGCTGCCGGACGTCTTCCAAGGTGGCTGCAGCGCGAGGCTCGGCCACGCGGGGCAGGCGGAGCCCCAGCGCCCGGCGGCCTCCGGTTCTGCGGGGTCAGCGTCGCTGATCTGGGCCATCCTGGCGGGTGTGCCGTGGTCCCTCCCGGGGGCTCGGATTGGCGCTTCTCTCACGACTAACATGTTGAGCATCTTTCCGTGGGCTCCACCGGCGGCCTCTTTATTACAGGTGCGGAGGGGGGAGCGTTGGGCCGGGGGCCGGCGGGGGGACGAGCCCGGGTCGCAGCTGCCGACTCGCTGTGTGACCTCGGGCAAGTTCCTCGGCCTCCCTGAGCCTCACCTCCCGCAGCTGTTGGCGTCGGGGCTGCTGTGAGGCCGAGTAGCGGGTGGCAAAGCGCTTGCCCATTCGTTGCGAGGTCGTTCGTTGCGAGGCCGTTGTGTGGTCGCGGTTGTGGGCCGCGAGGAGCTGCGCCGGAGTCTTGCTGCCACTCCCCCGCCTCGGTTCTGCCGCTGGACGTGGCGGCGCCCCCTTCCTTACTCACGTCCCCGTCACAGTCACGGCGGCAAAGTCGACTGTGTTGACTTCGACTGTGGCTGCGGAAATGTGGGTAGCGGGCTGCTCTCAGTACAGGTCTGTTTTATTTCCTGGGGCAAGGGGGCGGGGGGAACTGATACATGAGGGTCCGTTCTTTCTGGAAGTCTATTCCCCATCAGGATCCTCCAGTTCTCAGCCCCCCCAGCTTCCCTGCCGCCCCCCCCCCCCCCCCCGCCCCCCGCACACACACTGGCCTGGGCAACACAGGCAAGACCACATTCTCACTTTCTCAGGCCACGAGCCTTGGGACCATCCTGGACACCCCTCCGTCCCGCTCACATTCCGGCGTCAGCAGGTCCTGTGGCTCTGCTTTCAGGGTGGGTCCAGCACCCTAACGACGAGGGTGACCGCCTCATCGCACGCACTCGGGCGGCCCCTCCTCTACCACCTGGCCCGTTGCCGTGACTCGCGAACGGGTCTGCCCGGTCCCCCCGCCCGGGCCTGCAGTCCGTTCTCCAGAGAGCGGGCGGCCAGAGGTCTCCCGTGTCCCTCGTCCCCAACCCCCGTCCACACCCCTCCCGCCTGTGACCTTCTGCCCAGGCCACCCCCACCGGCTCTGTCAAAGTCCTCCTCCTCAGACCCCCACCGCCCTCAGCGTCCCCCACCTGCTTTGTCCCCCTCACGGCACGGGCGGGCAGCTGACAGGTTGTGCCCGTGTTTCTGGTCTGTCCTGCCTCTCAGGTGTCGACCCCGTGCCGCGGGGGTTCCCTGCTCTCGTTCCCTGCCCGTCCAGGCCCCCTGTGCTTGATGTATGCAGGGCCCGGGGCACCTGTTGAGGGAGCACGCTGGGAATGGCCTTGTGGATCCCCCCGGACTTGGTGACGGTAACGGCCGAGAGCTGTAGGGCTCCTCTCGCGAAGATCAGGCTCAGGAGGTAAATTACTTTTCCGGAACCACCGAGGAGTCGGGAGGTGGTTCCCGCAGGTCACGTTCATCCAGTCACGGCAGGGCGTTCGTGGTTCGTTCTTGAGCGCGGGGGTGTGGGAAGAAGGTATTAAGTCCGGATCTCTGAATACACCGGGGCCTGCCGACGGGCCCCTCAGGAAGGCGTGCACACAGGAGGCAGCTGTTGCATAGATGCCTCCCAGACGTCAACCTCTGCGGTCCTTGCTCTTGGGTTGACGGTTTTTCTGGAGTGCCCCCCGCCCACGTTCCAGCTGAGGACGAGGAAGAGGGCGAGCCGGGCCCCAAACCCCAGCAGGGAGTGGGTGAGAGGCATGTGTGGTCTTGGGGCCCGGCATGCAGCCTTCAGTAACGGGTGATCGACGGACTGATGGGCTGAGGCGGCTGGCGCTCGCCTTGCGTTGTGCTCTGGATCCCCGTCAGAACGGAACCCCTGCCTGCGCCAGGCCAGAGAAGGGCCCCTGAGACACTCCCGCTGCTGGGGATTCCTGGGCTCTTCACTCCCTAAGCTACCGGAAGGTTCTCTTTCTGAACCAGCATTTTTCCAGCAGTGCCCCCCCAACACTGCCGTACGCACGGAAGTTGCAGGCTCCTAGGCTTTGCTCTTGGCCGTGCGGACCCTCCACCCTCTCAGCCTGTGCGGCGGTCACCTTCCATCGGAAGGCGCCTCCTCCACCGGTCCCTCTGGGTTTGCCCCTTCTGTTCCTTTGCTCGCATCTCGGTTTTGCTCAGGGGCAGAGAAAAGTGGCACACGTCGTCGGTCAGATTTAACCAGAGCTGTAGACTTGTTTCCAAAGTTTCCAATTCTATCTGAGAGAAGCTCAGTTAGTCATTATTATGACTTTAACGCCTCTCAAACAATTGCTGGTCTCTTTCTTAATGAAGGAAGAGGAAGCCGCCGGAAGCAGGGGTATCTAACTGGAATTTACGCATAGTGTGTCGTTTTCATTGTATTTGTCTTCGTGGATTCCTTGGTTTGTTTTTTTTTAAAGCAAATGATACTGATTCCCCATTGGTAGTAGTGACAAAAATTTCTCTTTAAGATAAATTTAGATGTTTCTGAAAGAAGTTGATTTTAAGGAAACACGGTAAGGGAAGAATGAGGTAGGTATTATTGAGATTTGGCAAATGTCATCGGAGGGGTACATAAATGATTGGTGTTTGGGAAACCCTCAAATAGCAGGAAATGCTCTGAGCTTCTGCTGGGCAGACCCGAACTCCAACCCTGGCTTCCCCTGTCATGGTGGTGGACCCCTACCACCCATTACAGATCATTCGGGGAATTCAGTATGATGTCGATACGGATTCCTTACCTGGGAGCACCTAGAGGGGTGTGGAACACGTTTTGGAGATCGCTGTCCTAGGAGCTCGGTGACAAGTACCCGTCCCTAACTGTGCCACCCCGGCGCCCGCCCACCTGGCACACCCAGCAGCCCCCAAGGCAGAGACCTGCCATTAATTCCTCCAGGCTTACGATAGCTGCTTCCAACATACATACCGAATAGTGATACCAATAGCCTTAACCCCTGTCGCCAGGCACGGTATCTCCATCATCTCTAATCAATATTGTCCTCAAACGTCAGCCTGGGGAAAATGCTCCTAGTCTGTGGTTAAATAAGGACATTGCAGAGAGTTTATAAATTGCCGTAAAGTCCACAGCTGCCCTACCTTGGAGAGAAATGCCCTTTATCCTGAAATTATGCCCTTTTCGTTATTTGATGAAATGATCATGTTAGCAGGGGGTAATAGATTTTTAGGGTTTTTAGTTAAAATGTGGAAATAACAAATTATCAACCTGACATTAAACCAAAAAACTCATCTGAAAATTTTACTGCTTTGGGGGCATCTGATTCTGGCCAGTCTGGAGCAACTGGAATGGGCTTACTTGCCACTAGATTTTCACCCAGAAAATGGGGTGAGATCGACAGAGCACGGCCTCACACATCGGGAGGCGAATGATGTGAGGAGGGAAGCACACAAGGGTCCCGTGACTGCACCAGCCCCTCAGGAGGGAAATGAAATAGAGGCGGCAGGCTCACCAAGTGGGGACACTGGAGTTTGGGGAGACTGGAGTTCGGGGAGGCCAGATCAGCAAGAACTGAGGGCAGGGGACCGGGGGCCTGTAGAGGGACTCCACAGCGTTGTGCTGAGTGCTGACTGCACATGTGTGGGGAGGAGGTGCCCGGAGGGGCAGGCAGAACAATCCTGGGAGCTTGCGCAGGACTGGCTAGTTTGTGTTTACAGCAGGCAGAGTGGGAAGGACCTTCTAAGACGCTGGCATTGGGCGGAATCTCAGAAGAGCACTCTCTGCATGATGGTGGTAAATTAGCTCTCACCGAAGTCCGCTCTGGACCCACCCTAACAGCATTTAAAAGCAGATCTCGGGAGGATATGACCGACTCCAAACGACTGGACTGCACACCTGAGTGAAATCCATCACTCTTTAAAAGAGCACAACAGAAGCCAGAAAGCAACCACGGACACGGGCGATGTCTGGCATTCGATCAAAAATAACCAGGCATGGGGAAAAAAAAGCAGAAAATTAAGACCCATAATCAGGGAGAACATGAATCAACAGAAAGAGACCCAGAAGCGGCAGAGGTGATGGAATTAACAGACAAGGTTAATACAACTGTTGGAAATATGCCCCACATGTTCAGGAAGGAAGAGAAATACGTAATGAGAAATGAAAGATATAAAAAAGTGACAAATGGAACTCTAAGGGATGAAAACTTAATATTCGAAATGAAAAATGTGCTGGATGGGGCTCACAGCAGATAAACACCGTGGAATTAAAGATCAGTGGGTTTGAAGCTATAAAAATGATCCAAAACAAACCAGAGAGAAAAAAGACTGAAAAACAAAATAACAGAAGCCTGGTGCCCTGTGGGGTAATATCCAGTCCTCCAGCCCATGTGTAACTGGGGTTCTGGAAAGAGGAGAGAGAGAAGCAGGGACAGAGAATGTTTTGAAACAATAATGGCCAGAAATTTTTTGAATTTACTGGAAACCCTAAACCCACAGATCTAATGAGCAAAATAAACCCCATGTAGAATAAACATTGAGAAAGCACATGAAGGCACATTATAAACAAATTGCTGAAACCCGGTGATAAAGCAGAAACAGCCAGAAGCAGCTGATAAAAACAGCACTGTGGATGCCCGAGCAGAGCTGTGAGGGACAGCAGACCTCCTGCCAGGAACCATGCCACCCGGAACACGATGGGGCGACGTCTTCAGTGTGTTAAAAAGGGGGGAAACCGTCAACTAAGATTTCACTGCCCAGTAAAAATGTGGTTCAGAATTGGAGACAAAGTCAGCACTGTTCAGACGAGCAAAACCAGGTAGAATTCATTGTCAGCGTATCCACCCGATAAGAAACGTGAGAGGCGTTCTTCCCGCGGAAGAACAGTCCCCGATGGAAACAGCCCGACACACAATAATTGCACAGGTGACCGGAAAATGTGGTTTTCTCGTTTTTCTATCTCTTGAAATGGTAATTTGCTGTCCAAAGCAGAAATAATACCAACGCATTTTGGGGTTCATATTATACACGGAAGTACCATCCCCGATGATAACAGCACGAGGGACGGGAGGGGGACATGGGAGTGTGTTGTCCTCACACCGTGCGTGACAAGGCGTAACAAAATGTGGAGGCAAACTGTGATGCATTTCACACGTATGTCGTGACCTCCAGAGCACCCACTGAAAATAAAACGTGAAGGCGTAGCTGATAAGCCCATGGTGCGGATGAAGGAGAATCATTAAAATACGTCCCTCAGTGAACCCACAAGAAAGCCATGACCGTGGGAGCAAGAAAACAAGGAAGGGACAGGAGAACAGAAGCCAGATCTCGGGGACGGTTTTAAAGCGGCTCGCACCGATAATTACGTTAGTGTCAACCGTCTAACGCTCAAAGCAGACACAGACCGCGAGACGGGACAACGCGGGGACCCCCAGGAAGCGCTGCCTGCGAGACGTGCGGCTTCACTAGGAGGGCACACGTAGGTTGGAAAAGACAAACCATCTAAACCAACCAGCACGAAGCTGGAGGGGCTGTGTCAGTGCCGGATGTCGCATGAAGGAAAGTTTCCAGGGATAAAGAAGTCGATTCTCGGCATAAAGGGGCCAGTTTGCATAGAAGACACGAATGCTAAACGTGTGGGTCCATAGTAACAGCTTCAAGTGTGAAAAGGAAGCCTTAAGAGCGTTGTGGGGACACAGGGAGAAATGCACGTTTTTAGCCAGAGGCTTCCACACTTTTGCCCTGCAGGGTCGTAGCCGGAGGGGGGGGTGTCCACAGCCAGGGCAGGTGGGGGGGTACCAGGAAGAACACGGAAGTGGCTCGTGGGGTGGTGGGGCCGACCAAGCAAGCCTGACGGCAGGGGTGCGGGCACAGGTACAGCCGGCACTGTTATCCATAGGAAGACAGTCTTCTTTCCCCGCAGAAGCGTCGCCTGCCTTTCAGGGTCCTCCGACGGGGTCCCGCGGGCCCACGCGGGCTCCTCCCCCTTACGTGAAGCCAGCTAATTAGGGACTCAATCACATCTGCAAACCCCCTTCCCAGCAGCGCCTAGACGCGGGTCTGGCCGCCCGACTCGGGCTGTCGCCCAGCACAGCCAGCACAGCAGCCCTGTCCCAGCAGCTAGAGGACAGGCGGACAGAAGATCGGTGACGACACAGGAGACTCAAAAAACGTTACCAATTAACTGTACCCAGCTGGCACCCCTAGAACATTCCAGCCCACGGCAGAGCGCACGTGGAGCGTTCATCCAGATGGGCCATATTCCGGACCATAAACCAGATCCCAATAAATGGAAGATTCGAACCATACAAACTGTGTTTTCCGACCAAGGGGGTTAATTGCAGAGAGGTCGGGAGACTTCTCCAAGACCAGGTCGCTAATAAGAGAGGAGGCCAGGGTTTGGACACAGGCTTTCTTCCCACTTCCTGTGCCCCTGGCTCTGGGCGAGCGAGCAGGTCTGTGCCCCGGGGATGGGACCCGGCTGGCACCGGGCAGCACCTGCGTCTTCTAAAATGCTCCACGTTGCTGGTGACCGTGTGTTATTGGTGCCAGGCTGCACAGTCGGTCGTCGAGCTCAGCGTCACCCACATCGTCAGAAGGGCCTCACGGGCTCCACCCCGGGTGCGTTTGTCTTTGCAGACAGACCCCCGGCATGCACTGACGTCGTGGGAGTTTCTCTGGAGGACCCAGAGAGGCGGCGGGGACAGTGTGATGGATTGGAGCTGGCTGGGGACCCTGTGTCCCTCCTGGAGGTCCAGGGGCACCCCCCAGACGCTGCCAGAGTCGTCTCCCGACGGAACACGGGGTGGGGAGGCGGCGGCCGCCTGGGCCGGCATGGAAGCCTTCACGAGCCACCTCCTCCCCCGTGAGATAACGGAAGAGGTCCTGCCCCAAGATGTCTTGACCTTGGAGCTCTAGCTGAGATGTGAAGGTGGGGACTCTTTCCCTGTTATCACTGAGTCTTTGTCCCTTGGCAGGCTTCCGGGCTGCCTGTGGTAGGTAGTTCTGGGCCCCGTCCGTGCAAACACAATCCCATCATCCACCAAAACTCAAATGACCCAGCACATCGTCTCGCTTACTCATCTGCTTTTGTGGCAAGTTCGGGTAAAAAAGCGGCTGTGAAAAAAGACAATTAAATCCAAACCAGATGTTGCACGAAACACGTACGTGAACCCTAGATGACGAAGCGATGTGCCCAAAAAGCCGCGGCGGGACGGGGACGTGGCCGTTCACGCATGGCATGCTGCACTGAGGTCCGGCGCCAGGACCGCGTGAGCTTTTCCGAGTCCACAGAAATCCCGAAGCCGAGGTGATGTACTTATCTGCTGATTGGCAGGTGATAATGCTTTATTGGAGCACAGACATTTCCGGAGTAATTTATCCCTTCACTCATCTGGTTGGGAAAGGGGAGCACTGCGGGGAGAGGGGGACGTGGAAGCGGGTTAAGGGGGCCGAGGTCAAACTCGTTTGCCAAACTACACAACTACAATGAAACGCTGAATTAATCACCACAAATTAAGACACTGTTTACCGAGGGTTGGAGGGGTCCATCGCTTAGTAACCGTGGGGTTTCCTGTGTCCCTCCTGACCCCCCTCCCAGCCCCCGCTGCCCGCTGGCAAGCCGGCGTGTTTTTCTTGCCACGTGAGTCCGCTGGAATCGGGACTCGGGTTCTCTTGGGAGCAGCGTGTTCTGCGGTTACTCTGAGCGGGGACAGGGCGTCAGTTCTCCATCGCGGCGCTGAGCGTCCCCAGCGCGGCCACGGGGACACCCCAGGGAGCCCCGCTCCTCTGGCCGACAGCCCCTGCATGGGGCCTGGGGGCCTGTCTTGTGCTGCGCGAGGTTCTGTCTGTGTGGGCTGCAGCCCAGCGAGGTTCTGACCACGGTGGCCCCGACTTCTGAAAGCCCCCCCCACCCGGCCTGTAATGGGCCCACGGATTCCACTCTCCTGGGAGTGTGTCCGCTCTCCTGGGAGGTTGGTGACTTTCCGATCCTTATTCCAGTGGTCACCCGCCCGCCCACCCCGTGCTGCAAGACACGGAGCTGGAGAAGGGCAGGGGCTCTGCCCACAACGGGTACACAGGCGGGAAGGTTTGGGGGGGCCCTGGTAGCAGGGGCTCCGGGAGGCTGCGGGGTGGGGAGCAGCGCACTGCAGGATGGGGGCCCCCAAGGGGCTGGGATGCAAGGGCTGTGTCTCGTGGACACCGGCCCAGGCCACTGGCCGTCCCTCCCCAGGGACACCAATGTACAACAGGACGGCCCTCAGTTCGCCACCGGAGCGTGGCGCCTGCTTTGGACTCTGCGTGTGTCTTTCTCTGCTCCTTCCCAGCTTGCACTGTGTCTCTCAGGAATAGATAAACGTTAAAAAAAAATTTTGAAAAAAGAAAGTAAAAGGACAGAAAAATTGCGGCCTGAACACAGCATACGAAGTGGCTGTCAGACGGGGTTACCAGACGGGAGGACGGACGTTTTGTGGCCCAAGCGTCGTTCTGCACGTGCACCGGCCCCGCACCTGAGGCCTGAAGCTCGTGTCCGCCAGCCGTCGCGAGGCGGGGGGCAGGCAGCCCGGGGGCAGCAGGGTCCCGGCACAGCACCGTCCACGCGGACCTGCCAGACATCCACGGGACCGTCCTCCCCAAATCAGCGGAACGTGCCTTTTTTACGAGCGGGCACGGAACATCCGCCAACGGGCCACGTTCTGGGTCATAAAACAAATCTCAGCGAGTTTCAAAGAAATGAAATTCTGTGGCACGTGTTCCGTGGCCACAGCAGAGTCAGAGTGGAAATCCGGAGTATCTCCACCCACCCCGAAGACTGCCCGGGACCCCGCCTCGTCCCACTGTAACAGGCGCAGCGGAGGACGGAAGCCGCGAGAAGCCACAGGCGGGCGAGGGCCCCGGTGATGGGCCCACAAAGAGTGGCCGAGTGGCAGAGAGGGTCTGAGTGGAGGCGTCAGTATTTTGCCGCAGAGGGTGGGACAGACGGAGGCTGCAAGTCAGTGTGTCTGTGCCCCAGTCCTGTGTGGACAGGGTCGGGGGGGGGGGGCATCTGCAGGGGGCCAAGTGCGGGTCGGGCGGCCATCCTTCCTGCCTGCGGGAGGGAGAGCCCACATCGCCTGCATCGACTCTGCGCCTCTGCTCCCCATCCTGGCTTCCCCGGGGCCTTCTGGGTGGCTCCGTGGCCCCGTGGGTCCCCTACCCGGCACCAGATCTCTCAGGGACACGGGGGCGGGTGCCGCTGACTGATAAGTAGCACCTCGCGGTCTGCCTGCCGCTGGAAAACCTTCTGGAAAGTGGGAGGAACCAGCTATTTAACATATTATTTCTGCCATGTCCCCAAAGATGCAGCCAAGGAGAAAGCTATTTTAGCAAGAGACTGGAAAGAAAAAGGCCATTTTTCTTGGCCGCGTGGTCTCAGTTTCCTCTGCTTCTGGCGATGGGTCTGTTTTCTGTCTCCTCGCTACGGAACGGCAGCACCGCCTGCGTCCGCCGACCCGTGGTCCTCCCGCCTCGGGCTGTGGGCGGTTGAGGTCGCCTCCGAAGCTTCCAGTAAAGCAGGCCTGCTCCGCGGTGACCCGGGGGCCGCGTGCGCGGGCCGTCCCGTCACGAGGGTGCTGGACCCTGATCAGGAAGCACGCGCTGCTCACGGGCTTATTCAGGGGACACGGTCTCTCTCAGCCCCGTGGCTCCTGCCTGCCTCGGGCCGGGCTCGTGCGGAGACACGCGCGCACGGGCTCGCAGAAACATTCGCCCACTCTGACACACGCGTACACGCGCTCACGGGTGGCGGCCTGGGGAAAACGGGAGAAACGTCCTAAACTCTCAGATTAGCCATCACCCTCCACCAGTGGATGCCGTTGGTAATCGTTTCTGCGTATTCCTCATAAAACCGGATTCGAGAAGGGGGTGCGGCCTGGCCCAATGGCCTTCCTTCTGGGACGAGCTCCCAACCCCAGGCCGCAGCGTTCAAGCGTGTCTTTTTCCGGTGGGACGCTGGATTTGTTAGAGGGTCTAGATCAGGTCCTGTCGACGGGTGTCCACGGTTGGCCTTTTTTCCCCCCCCCTTTCCTTATAAGTCGGCCGGTAATGGAAGGCCATCCCCGTAGCCAGAAGCCTCTGGACACCAGAGCTGCTCCCCCCGAGCCGGAGGATCTGGGCCGGCTACCCCTGCAGGCTCCCGCGCGGTGATGTGTTCAGGGGAAGGTGAGCCAGACTTGTAGCCGGAGAGTTGTCTTTGGCTCAGCGTCCTCACGAAGCATTTAGCCTTTTCTCCGAGAGACCAGCTGGGGCGAGGAGTCAGAAGACATCCCTAAAGATAAGTGCCAGCCGCGGTCCCCCCAGAAGGCCGCAGGGGCCCCCTTCCTCCTCACAGAAGTCAGCTCAGCCCAAGAGGCACCGGCTGCTGCCAGAATGTGCCAGCCGGGGCCCTGCCGCATGTGCTCAAGCCTCTTTGTGTGGGAAAAGTGTATGCAAAGTAAAATAAACAGGGCTGCGGCTGGGCTGGGGGCTGCCGCCTGTGATTGAGTCGGGGCGGGTCCCAGACCGGCCGCTGCAAGACAGACCCTCGGGGAGACACGGACTCCGGACACTCGGCTCGACTCCCCCCTGCAGGGCGGGGTGGGGGGGTGGTGGTTCTGGGGACGGTGGGGTGTGGAGGTGCCCCGGCCAGAGGCGGGAGCCCGTGGGAGTCCGGCCTGCCGGTCCCGGGATGCGATCGCTGGGAGGGCCAGGTGGGCTTGGCCCAGACAGGCCCTCCGAGCCGGGAGCCTCGGCGGGGTCCCCGGAAGCCCGGCGGCGGCCTCCGCGCCCGCTCCCTGGGGGGACGCCGAGCCTGCCCCGACGCGTGGCTGCAGTCTTGTGTTCAGCCTGGGAACGCGCGTGTCAGCGCAGGAAGGACAATCCCCGAGTCTCCTCGGTGCAGCCCCACCGTGTCTCTGTAATGAGGACGGTGCCGGGTGATGCCTCACTCTGCGGGACGATGCTGTCTGCGGTGACGTCTTCCCGCCAAGGAACCGGCCACACCGTCCCCCGCCCCGCGTTCGTTTAGGGGATTTGGGACCCGGAGAAGGCTCTGTAAGTTGAATCTCAGAAATGCTGAGAGCATCCCAAATGTGGTTTATAGAAACAGGCTGAAGTGGTCCAACTCAATGCCAGACTGCCTGCATTTTCTTACATCTGTGAAATCAAAACCAGACAGAATGCTTTATTAGAATGCACTGCCTGATGCTATTTTTTTCCCATGGCGAATATAATCGGCCCCAACTTTTTTGTTTCTCTGCGTGTTTATCTTGGAGGGTCTCGAGTCCCGTGATAGATCCTTCCTCCTCCTCCAGAGCCACTGCCCAGCCCTTTCTCCCCGGCGGGGTCTGGGGAGGGGCCTGGCAGGCAAGCGGGTAGGGGGCCTGACCCTGACCCCCCTGCAGAGATCACGGCCTCCACCCTGCACCCGCCCCCCGCGGCCTCTCTCACACAGGCCCCTGGCTCCTGGGCTCGCCCTTCTTCCTTCCGGGACCTGGCCCACAGGGGAATCTGGTCTGGCCCTAAGCGGATTCATGCGCCCTGTTTCCAAGCAAAGCCTGCTGTCCACCCTGCCCGGAGCGCCCTCCCTTCCTGCCCTGGGGGCTCCCACTCATCCTCCCCCACCCCGAGCCGCTCCCTCCCCCGAGCTCCCATGACACTTTGTGCATCCTGTGATTGTAGCGTCCACATCGCGGGTGGCCGTCTGTTGTCTGTCTAGCGTGGACCTGGGACGCCACAGCTGTCGTCCTGAGGGCCGGCTCCCGGGGGCGCCTGAGCTGCCGTGTCGAGGATTCACGGAGCGTGTGACTCAGCAGGACAGGACATTCTTGTTTAATGATGTCATCGTGTGCAAGGGAGGAGGACATAGTCCAGACCCTGCGATGCTCAAAGTCGCTAGAGCATCCGAATCCGCTGGAGGGCTCGTTAAGCCTGGACTGGCGGCCCCTCTCCCCAAGCTTCTGCTTCCAGAGTTCTGGCTGGGAACCCAGGGGCTGTCGGTCCTGCTGGTCCCCAGGCTGGGGGGCACTGACCTGCGTCCCAGGCCGGCAGCCTCAGCGTCCCCTGGGGCCCTGCTAGAAAGGCAGAGCCTCACCCTGCTCAGACCTACTGCATACGAATCTGATTTTAGAGACCCCTCGGGGGGCTGCTGTGTGTGTCAGAGGTGAGGAAACGCTGGTTTCGACCCTGAGCTCCCTGGTGCGGGAATCACATACTGTTCATCCTGTGCCCTCTGCACGCGGAGGCCCCTCACACACACGTGTCGACTGAATGCTCAGTAAGCCGAGCGTCCCCCGACTTTCCCTTCGTTCCCAAGTTGTGTATGAAGTGTCCCCGCCGCGGGGAAGACGCTCTGTCAGAGATACTGGAAGGACACTGCTTACGGCTTGCGCGTGTTCAAGGACACGTAGCTTCAGCAAACACACGCGGGCCTTTCCCGGGCCTTCCCGAGGGCGGCTCGGCCACCGTCATTTCTGAGGACAACCAAAATCTGAACGCACTTCCCCAACTAGTGCCAGAGGGAAGAGCTAGAAAGATAAACTCGGCCACGTTTGGGGGCCTGGGCCCAGCAGCAGAGGGGCGCAGAGGCCTCGGACGCCACCTTGGTTCTTTCCGGTTGAGTCTCTCGTGGCGCCACCTGGTCGCCATCAGGGAGGGATGTTGGGACCTGTGGCCACGATGCCCGCACGGCTCTGGGAACCCCTCTCTGGAAAGCACTGGGTATGTTTATGTATGCAACGTGCGTTGATCGTGCTCCTGCTGCATACGGGGCCCTGGCCGGGGTTCAGGGGGCCTGCCCTTCACAGAAGGCATTGCTCCCCGTGCCGCTTGCCACTGTGGAAAAAGCCACAGGAGTATCAGCCAACCAGGATGGGACGTTCGAGAGCCCCATCTGGACCCCGTGGCTGCCCCTCCCTTTCTATCTCGTCTCCCCCTCTGATTCTTTGTGCTGGGAAGTAGGTTCTCATACGTGGGACTGTGGGCTTTGGAGCAGTGGGCGGGTGGGTCCCGCTCCATATACATAGCTAATCTGGATAAATCAGGCCCAAACCTTCCCGGTTTTCCGGGCATGTATTTTCGTGTGTTCTGGAACATTCTGAGCATCATAGACTCACGGGAACAGGGAAAACGTTTGAAGGCTAATTTCCGATCGACGTTTTCTGGAGAAGAAAGGAGGAGCCCATGAGCCCCGGCCACGCCAGGCCCAGTGTCTTCCGCTCTCCCGCCACGGCCCCTGTGCACCTGGCACCACGCCAGGCCTCACCCTCTTCGTCACGCGCTTTGTGACATTAGCGGCAGCTCGCTGGACGAAGGAAGGCGGGAAGGAGGGGGCGCAGACACTGAGCTAGAGAAGTAAACTGGGGTGAGATCGCCCATACCCCATAATGTGCTTCTGAGATTAGTTCTTGGCCTAAAGGCAGTAGGGAGCCATTAGAGACTCTAGGCTGGGAGCAACCCAAGCAAAACTGTGTGTTTGGAGCATCCCTGTCGGACGTGGTGGGGCTGAGCTGGAGGCTGAGGTGAGGCGGGTGCAGAACCCGGGGGAGGGGCGCCGCTGGCTTGAACTGGGGAAGCGTGGGTCTAAATGCACACACAGGATGATCGCTAATTGCTACAAAGTCACGCTTCCGGCTGACGCAGTCGTCGTGTTCGCTTCTTGTTGCCTCTGTAACAAAGGACCACAAACCGGGTGGAAGTTTGTCCTCTTGTAGCCCGGATGCCAGCAGCACCAAATCAAGGTGTGGGCAGGACGGACCCTCCAGGACGGACCCTCTTCAGGAGAGGGTCCGTCCTGCCTCTCCCAGCTCCTGGGAGCTCCCGGCACCTCCTGGCTGGTGGCCGCGTCCTTCGCGTCCCTCCAGGGTCTGCCTCCGTCCCACAAGCACACTTGTGGTCACAGTGAGGGCCCACCCCGCCGCCAGGTAATCTCAGCTCCCGGGACCCGCCGGGCAGAGCCTTGGCCACGTCGGCAGCCCCTCTGGGGTGCGGGTTGTGACGGGGTATCTCTGGGGCTGTGGCTCAGCTGGGCTCACGCGGCCGGCACTCCGTCCGTGTGCCGGCTCACCGGCAGCTGGAAGCGGCTTCCACGGTCGGTGACTCAGCGGGACCTGCCCCCGGGAGCGCGTCGGGGCCCACACCTCTGATCCTCTCAGCAGCCCGAGGAAGGGCCGGGCAGCTGCACCCCTGCGCGGGCAGCGGCGGGACAGGCTCCGGGGGGGCCCACGCGCGGCTCCGCGTCGCCCAGCCAGAGGCGCGTCCACGCTGTGAGCGGGCCGGGGGCGGAGCGAGGCCCGGGGCTCACGGGCAGGGCAGCGGGGAGACGGGGCCGCCGGGAGGGGCGGTTGCAGAGAAGCCGGGCTACCCCTTGGCTGGGGAGGGGGGCCGGCAGAGAATCTGGGCCTCGAGCACAAACGGAAATGCTGACGGGGTGTCTGCTTCCGAGCTCAGGGGGCACGCGCGGTGGAGGGTTTCCAGCCCCGCTTCCTTCTCGAGAGGGCCCTGGCCTCGCGGCGGCAGCGTGGCCTCTGGAAGCTTCCGGTCCGAGCCCCAGGGGCGTGAGCCGCTTCCTCGGAGGTCCCCAGCCACGCCCCGGCACCTCATCTCGTGGGCCTGACTTGGGCCACGGCCCCCGAGACCAGGTGATGGATGCTCTGACGGGCTGGGCCCTGTGGCCGTTCTCGGAGCTGCCCCAGTCCGCCCGACCTGAGGAGGGGAGCGGGGAGGACACCCGAGGAGCCGGCACGGGCGGCCGGGGCACGTGGGGGTGCCCGGCAGGGCCACCGCCATCTGACCAGCACGCCTGCTGGCATCTACGGCCCCGGCAACCACGGCCAGCGTGCACGGGGCAAGGCCTCCAGTTTCACGCGAAATGAATTAGTAGAATCACACGCGTCCGGGGGAAGGGGGGGGGGAGGGAGTGTTCCCTGGGCACGTACCGCGTGGGAGGCGCCGTGGCCCCGACGGAGATCTCGCTTAATCCTCGGCGACCTTGAGAGGAGGGCGTAGTCATCCCCAGGCCCCGGTGAGGACGGCCAGCGGCAGGTGCTACGCCGGGATTTGAGCCCCGGGAACCCGCGCGAGCCTGTCAGGTGCCTCTTGTCAGTCAGAACGTCTGCGTGTCCTCGTGCGCTGCCGGGTGAGGACGTCGTCACCTCCTAGACAATCTCTCCAATGCCGTCCCTGCCCAGCAAGGGAGCCAGGTGGGGCTCGAGAGCCTCTGTGGCCCTCGGGTGCTGGTGGAAGCCGTCTGGGGAGAGGGCTCCGTGGGGCTTAGCGCAGACACTGCCTTTAAGGGGTTCTCCTGGGGGAGCGGGGTCTGGATACTTCGGGAGAGTCTGGGGGCGGACGCTGTCTGTGGGGGATCGTCTCGGCCCTCAGTCGAGCCGTGCCCGGGGCCAAGGCCTCGTCGAAGGCGGGGCGGGTCCCCACCCTCCCGCCCACCCTGCTTGGCTGCTGTGGCCCCGTTTCCTTAAGCAGGGGACGGGGGGGCCAGCAGGGCGGGGGCGAGGCGGGTGCCAGGGTCTCCACCTCCCAGATGGCGACCCCGGGCCCGGGGCTCACAGGCTCTGCAGACTGCGTGCGCGCTGCTTTTCGGAACACCCCAGCGTCCCTGCGGGTCGCGGCTCCACAAAATAAACTTGCTGAGTCGTGGTCCGTTGCGTGACGCCTTCTCGCTTTGCTCCGTCGTCTTATCCAGAGGTTTTGTTTCCTCCCCGCTAACGAGTGCCGGGCACAGCAGGGCCAGCACTCAGCGGCTCTGCCGGCTCCGGACGGCCCTCCTGTCACACGGTCCCTCCGCCCACGGCCCTGTGAGGCTCACCTCATTCTCGCCCCGCAGGTGACACCCCTGGGACACCCGGGCCTCTTTCCGCCCCGGAGCCTGCGCCTGGCCCAGCGGCTGCGCGAGGCCCCAGAGACGAAGGATGGTTCGCATTCTAACCGCTAGATAGGGGCGTGTTATCACTGAGAACAGGCGTGGACGCAAGCACGTCCCCTCCCCTCCTTCCTCTGCCCTTCCCCGCCCTGCCCTCCCTGCGGGGAGAACTGGCTGGCACCCTCGCTCCTTGGGTGGGGGGCCCTCTGGCAGGTCGCCCTCTAGCTTGTGAAACCAGTTGCTTTGGCCTCAGCGCCTCCGTGGTTGTCCAGCCCATCCTTCATCGCGTCAGGGCCCCTGGGCCGAGCGCAGGGTGTTGCTGGTGCTTTTCTGCCAAGTACGAGAGCCTCTGAGGATGGCCAAGTCGTGTGTGTCCAAGAGGACGTCAGGGCCTGGGAGGTGATGTGGGGGCCTCTGGTGTTGCCGAGGGGGAGTGGTCAGGCCACCGTGGCTGGTGGCTCGGCCTCAGGATACGGAGACACTTTCGTGACAGGCAACCGTGTCAGCTGTTGGAAAGCACGTTGCACGGATGGGGAGCAGTGAGCGAGTCTCCTGCCCAGCTACTGAAAGGGCCACTTGCTTTCTCTGGGTCTTTCTCTCTACCTAATAGCTCCATGCTCCTGAGGGCTCGTGTCCTGATCTCCCTGAGGTCCCCTGTCCTGATCTCCCTGAGGGCTCCTGTCCTCATCTCCCTGAGGGCTC